>NW_027187251.1:1856680-1918140 GCF_028583685.1 Petaurus breviceps papuanus
GTGTGTGTGTGTGTGTGTGTGTGTGTGTGTGTGTGTGTGTGTGTGTGTGGTATCCCCTCTCGAATGAGTCCTCTATATGAGTGCCAAGCGCAGATCTGACCACATCATGCTATTCTATTGCTCAAGAAGCCCCAGTGGCTCCCAATTACCTCTAGGAGAAAGTACAAAATCCTCTATTCGACTTAAAGCCCTTCACTGTCTGATTCCAGCCTATTTTCCCAGGATTCCTGCATGCTCCTCTCATTTGTACATTCTGGGTTCCAACCAGATTGGCCTATTTGCCCTTCCCTGTACATGGTATCCTTTCCAACCTCTGTATTTTTGCCCAGTCTGTTTGTTCGTGATTGGATTGTGCTACCTCTCATGTCTTCCTCATTGAATCTCTAGGTTCCTTCAAGGCTTCACTGAAATGCAAGCTGTGTTCATGTTGTTTCACCCTAATAGAAGGAGGCCTGGTTTTCCTGGTTTCCTTAAGTCTCAGATAAAATCCCAGCTTCTGCCAAAAATCTTTACCCTTAGCGCCACACCTCTGTTCATTATCTCCAGTTTATCCTGTATCGATCTTGTTAGTACCTAGGTAGTGGCATACTGTCTCCCCCTGTAGAATGTGAGCTCCTAGATAGAAGGTAACTGCATTTTGCCTTTCTTTGTAATTTTAGAGTTTAACATAGTGTCTGACACATAGTAGGAGCTTAATAAATGCCTGTTGCTTGCTTGCTAGAATGTAAGCTTCTTGCTTCTTGAATAATCACCTCAGTAGTGGATTAGCTGATCTATCTTCCCATTCTGGGCTTCTATGACTTTATTTCATATGGAGAGACACCATGGTTTGATCCTGTAAGAAGAATAATACCATTTTTGTCTTTCTCCATCATCTAGTACAATGCCTGGAACACAGGAGTGCTTGTTTAATAAATAAATGTTTGTTCAATAAAGTATGTTCATCAAAGTTTTTAAAAATAAGTGTTAGTGCAGTGAATAGAGCACCAGTCCTGGAGTTAGGAGGACCTCAGTTCAAATCTGGTCTCAGACACTTGACACACTTACTAGCTGTGTGACCTTGGGCAAGTCACTTTACCCCAATTGCCTTGCCTTCCCCCCTCCAAAAAGACCAAAAAAAGTTAGTTTTTTTACATGTAATTGGGAAATATTTAGCAAAAAATCTTAAATATAAAAAATAATGAATGTTCATACTTTGTCTCAGAGTGCCAAAAATAAGACCCTGCCAATAATAATAATGTTAATATTAACAATAATAACAACTGATATTTATATTATGTTTTCTTGATTGCAAGGTACGTCATATCCATTGTCTCATTTGGTCCTCACAACAACCTTGGGTGATAGGTGCTATTGATATTGTTTACGTTTGACATATGGAGACACTGGGAGTAAAATAGGTGACAGGCCCATAGTTAGACAGCTACTAAGTATCTAAAGAGGGCTTTCAACCCAAGCCTTCTCAGCCTCAAGGTTAGTCTTCCTTCCACTACGTTACATTACCTTGATGTGAATATAACCCATGGTGTTGCCTGATTGTTTGGGTGCTGGTGGGAGGACAGCAGGGTATCACATGCCTTAGTTAGGGTTCAGATTCACCTTGAGTCATTCCCCCAGTTTTGCCATTTATCAAAAGAAGTCCAAGTTTACTGGGATGAACAATGTATAGAAAAAATCAGGGGTAATGGTCCATTCCACCATACCACACTCCCTGGCCTCTTAACCTGTGCAGCTACCCTCCTCAGAGGGCCCTGAACTATCTTCCACATTGAATCCCTCTTTTTGGACTAGTGAATGAATCTATTGAAACAGGTAGTCAGGAAATAAATATTTATTAAACACTTACTATGTGCCAGGCACTGTGCTAAGTGCTGGGGGTACAAAGAAAGGCAAAAGATAGTCTTTACATTCAAGTAGCTCACAGGGAGCTGTAGTGGGAGAAGATAAGACAGAAAAAGAAATTTAAAAGATTGGAGAAGGTCAATAGAGGAGCATTTGGCTCAGGGCCTTGATGAAGTCCTACAATGGGGTAGGAGGAGATGATTGCCTTGGATGTCCTCCATAAATGGAAGATTTGGAGGAGAAACTGAATTAAAACCTTAGGCCCCATGGTAAGACCCCTAAGCCAAGATCCATGAACAAGACTGTTCACTCCATCCTCCTTCAGATAGGGCTATAATTTACCTTTTCCAGAGTATTGCAGTTCTCCCTGGGTAGAGATAAAAGAAAGACTGTTCACGCTCAGAGATATTGTGTGTTTAGTTCTAGACCATGTAATAAAGTGAATAAAGCAAGTCACATGAAAGTTTTGGTTACCCAGTGCATATAAGAATTATGTTCACACCATACTGTAGTCTATTAAGTATGCAATTGTATATTATGTTAAAAAAAAAAAAAGACCAATGGGGGTGGCTAGGTAGCACAGTGAATAGAGTACCGACCCTGGAGTCAGGAGGACCTGAGTTCAAATCCGGCCTCAGACACTTAACACACACACACACACACACACAAACTAGCTGTATGACCTTGGGCAAATCACTTAACCCCAACTGCCCTCCAAAAAGAAAAAAAAAGACCAATGTATATATCTTAATTTAAAAATACTTTATTGCAAGCCAATGTAACCAAAAAGTGGAAAATTTTTGCAAAAAGCGTCTCTGATAAAGGCCTCATTTCTAAAATATACAGAGAACTGAGTCAAATCTATAAGAATACAAGTCATTCCCCAATTGATAAATGGTCAATATGAATAGGCAGTTTTCAGAGGAAAAAAATTAAATATATCTATAAGCATATGAAAAAATGCTCTAAATCACTATTGATTAGAGAAATGCAAATCAAAACAACTCTGAGGTATTCATATCTCACCTGTCAGATTGGCTCAGATGACAAAAGAGGAAAATGATAAATGCTGGAGAGGATGTGGAAAAATTGGAACACTAATGCATTGTTGGTGGAGTTGTGAACTGATTAAACCATTCTGGAGAGCAATCTGGTACTATGCTCAAAGGGCTATAAATAATTTCATACCTGTTGACCCAGCAATACTACAGAAGTTGTATCCCAAAGAAATCATAGAAGTGGGAAAAAGACCCATAGGTACAAAAATATTTACAGCAGCTCTTTTTGTGGTGGCAAAGAATTGGAAATCAAGGGGATGCCCATCAATTGGGGAATGGCTAAACAAGTTGTGGTATATGAATATAACGGAATACTATTGTGCTGTAAGAAATGAGGAGTAGACGGACTTCATATTTGCCTGAAGAAACTTATACAAACTGATGTTGAGTGAGAAGAGCAGAACCAGGAGAAATGTGTACACAGTTACAGACACAATGTATGTGTGACTACTAACTTTGATAGACTGGGCTCCTCTCAGCAATGCAAGGTTAGAAGACAACTCCAAAAGACTCATGATGGAGAGGGCTATCCACATCCAGAGAAAGAGCTACAGAGTCTGAGTGCAGACTGAAGCAAGCTATTTGCTCTCTTTCTTTTGTTTCTTCTTTCTCACTGTTCACTCCATTGATTATAATCCTTCTTTACAACTTGACTAATGTTTAATGTGAAGGTATTTGGACATCCTATATTTGATTATATACTGCCATGGGGGAGGAGAAGGAAGGGGAAAAATTTTAAAACTCAAGGGATTGTGGAACTGAGTGTTGTAAACTAAAAGCAAATAAATAAATTTAAATTAAAAAAATACTTTATTGCTAAAAATGCTGACCATCATCTGAGCCTTCAATGAGTTGCAATCTTTTTGCTGGTGGAGGGTCTTGCCTCAGTATTGATGGATGCTGAGCAGGGTGGTGGCTGCTGAAGGTTGGGTTGGCTGTGGCAATTTTTAAAAATAAGACAACAATGAAGTTTGCCACATCCATTGACTTTTCCTTTCATTTGAACATTTAAGGGCCCTGATAGGGTTATTAATTGGTCTATTTCAATATTATTGAGTCTCAGGGAATAGGGAGACCCAATGAGAGGGAGAGAAATGGTGAATGGCCAGTTGATGGAGCAGTCAAAACACACACAACATTTATCAATTAAGTTCAATATCTTATATGGGTAGGGTTTGTGGTACCCCAAAACAATTACAATAGTAATATCAAAAATCATTGATCACCATAATAGATATAACAATAATGAAAAAGTTTGAAACATTGTAAGAATTACCAAAATGTGACACAGAAACATGATGCAAGCACATACTCTTGGGAAAATGGCACTGATGGACTTACTCAATACAGGGTTGCCACAAACCTTCAATTAGTAAAAAAAAAAAATGCATTATCTGTGAAGTGCAATAAATGGAAACACAATAAAACGAGGTATGCCATAGTGATAACAGCTCACATTCATAGGGTTCAACAGCACGTAACATTTTTTTCTCCATAATAATCATGTTGCTACCTCCATTCCTACTTGCTATTCCTTCCCCCTCCCCCGTATGATAATTCCTTTTTCATCTCTATGCTATACTCCATGCTTGGAATGCCACCACTTTGTTAAATTAAGCTTCCTTCAAAGCTCATCTCAAGTGACACTTTCCAAATCCTGCCAGCAGCCGGTGCCCCCTTCCATTCCCAAATTATCTGCTACCTACTTCATACATTTTGCATATCGTTTCTCCCTAGTAGAATGTAATCTCCTTGAGGTCAGGTACTATTTTTTTTGTCTTTGTATCCCCAGTGACTATCAAAGAAATTGATGCATAATAGATGCTTAATTAATGCTGATTAATTAATTATGAACATAACATGGTGAGCAAGTGGCAGATAGGGAATTCAAATTCAGTTCCTCCTACTCAAAATTCCTTGTAATTAACAAGCACAGTTAAACAGAATAAATGCACACATTGGCTGAGTCTGAAAATGTGTGTCTCATTTGACACTGCTAATCCATTACCTTTCCCCCATCAAGATAAAGTCAACTTTATCATGAGCCCATGGGAGTCATGAGTGACTGATCCCTGCATTGATTGACCTTCTGAAGTCTTCCAAGTTGTTTTTCTTAAAAATGCTGCAGTCACTGTACAAATCATTCCTGTTGAATTCACTTCCCTCTATTTCAGTTTATCCAAGTCTTTCCAGGTTTCTAAGAAATCATACCTGTCATCATTTCTTATAGAGCAATAATTATTCCATTACACCATATGCCATTATTTGTTCAGCCATTTCTCAGGTAATGGATATCATTTTAATTTCTAGTTTGCTACATCAAAAAGCTATCAATAGTTTTTTTTAAATATGGACTCTTTCTTTGATCTCTTTTGGGGTCTAAGCCTAGTAGTTCAATCTCCAGTATCAACAGATTTTTATAGTTATAGTTCCAAATTGATTTCCAGAATGACTGGACTACTTCACAAGTCCACCGATAATGTATTAGTGTGCCTGTCCTTTCATATCCTCTCTGGCATTTAACGAAATATTATTTTGTTGTTGTTCAGTTGTGTCTGACTCTGTGACCCCATCTGGTGTTTTCTTGGCAAAGATACTAGAATGGTTTATCATTTCCTTCTCCAGCTTATTTTGCAGATGAGGAAACTGAGGCAAACAGGGTTAAGTGACTTGCCCAGGGTTACACAACTAGTAAGTGTCTGAGGCTGAATTTGAGTTTTGGAAGATGAGTCTTTCTGACTCTAGGCCTGGCAGTCTATCCATTGTGTCTTCTACCTGTCCTCAAAATATTATTGTTCAGTAAGAAATAACCATTATGAGTAATCCTGAAAAATATGGGATGAGTTGTATAGACTGATACTGAACTGATGTGTGAACTGATCTATATGATCAGTATGATTTTTACCAATGTAAATTGATAAGTAAAACCAAAAGAATAATGTATGCCTACAAATATACATATATACTCTCATGTGTATACAATATATTCACATATGTGCATGTATATGTGCATATACTTATAATCTAGTCTATATATTAAAAGTATATTATATAGTTATATGTATATATTTAGAATATAGTCTATTAGATTGTAAATATATTTATAAATTTGTAAGATTTATACTTATAAATTATTAAATTACATTTGTAATATATGTAGACTAGATTCTAAATATGTACCTATTAAGAGAGATATACATATGTGTATATATGTATGTATAAATATAATATACATGCACATATATGGAGAGAGAGACAGAGAGAGAGATGATTTTAAATTAAAAGAGCATCAATAAGAAATTAGTTCTGGTGCAGCTAGGTGGCATAGTGAATAGAGCAACGGCACTGGAGTCAAGAGGACCTGGGTTTGGATCTGGCCTCAGACACTTAACACACACACACACACAAAAACTAGCCATGTGACCTTGGGCAAGTCACTTAACCCCAATTGCCCTCCAAAAAGCAAAAAAATAAAATAAGAAATTAGTTCTGAGTAATGGAAAAAGCCATGAGGTTCTTGGAGCATCAGAGATCTACAGCCGGAAGAAACCTCAGAAACTACTTAGTCCAACCCCCTTAATTTTACAGATGAGGAAACTAAGGCCCACAGACATTAAGTGACTTACCTAAACATACTCAGGTAGTGAAAGCATCTAAGGGTGGCTTTAAACCCAGGGTCTGTAATTCCAGAGACAGAGCTCTGAATGAAACAGACCCATTCTCTCACAGAAATGAGACAGTAGACTATTTGGTCAGAATATTATATACGCTGTCAGAGTTTCTGAAGCAAATGTTTTTTGCTGAATTGTATTTCTTTGTCATAAGAAATTGTTCAGTCTTGGTAGGTTAGGAAGAAAGATAATTATAATATAAACACACAAGGTTTTAATAAAAAAAATATGTGTGTATGTACATACACACATGCACATGTACACACATATACCCGGACACATACAATACACATACACACAGACAACAGGCACAGACACAGACACAGGCACAGACACAGACACATAGACATAGATATATACCAGGAAATGTTATTGCTAAGTCACTATCAGTGGTATTTTGAAGGCTCTGGGAAATAAGGAAGGCACTGCTAGATTGGAGGAGGGCAAATGTCCCAGTTTTCCTGAAAGGAAAGAGAGAAGACTCTGCAAAGTACAGTATAAGTCGAGTGAATATAACCATTCCTGGGAAAATTCTAGAATAGATCATTAAAGGGCTTTTGTTGTACATCCACAAAAGGAAAGAATGATTACAACGTGGCCTGTATGACTCCGTCAAGAACAGGTCATGCTAGACTAATCTTGTTTTCTTTTTTGACAGGGACACCAAACTAGTAAGTAGATCAGGAAAATGTAAATATAGTTTACCTAGATTTTAGCAAAGCATTTGGTAAGTTACCCCGTACCATTCTTGTGAAAAAGAGGAAGAGTAGACTAGATGACGATATGAGTTGATGGATTTGGAACAGGTTGAATGATTAGACCCAGGAATATACATTAATGGGTCAATGTAAAGTTGGCCGAAAGTCTCCAGTAGAGCATCCCTGGAACCTGTAGTTTAACCTATGTTTAATAAGAACTTGGATAAAGGCACAGATGACACACTCACCAAATTTACAGATACCACAAAACTGGAAGGGACAGCTAACACACTGGATGACAATTAAGATCCAGAAAGATTTTGACAGGCTAGCCAAGCGATTATCTATATCTAATAAGATGAAATTCAATAGGATTAAATGTAAAATCAAGGGCAAGTAGGTGGCACAGTGGATAGCGCACTAGCCTAGAGTCAGGAGGACCTGAGTTCAAATTTGACTTCAGTTACATACTAGCTGTGTGACTATGGGCAAGTCATATAACTCTGCCTCAGTTTCCTCATCTGTAAAATGAACTGGAGAAGGAAATAGCATACCACTCCAGTACCTTTGTCAAGAAAACCCCAAATGGGGTCATGAAGAGTTGGACATGGTTGAAACGACTAAAGGCATGTGATCTTTGGCAAGGCACTCATTAACTGCTTCAGTTTTTCCATCTATAAATTGAAAACAATAGCAGCACCTACCTTTGAGTGTTGTGAGAATAAAATGAGATAATACTCATAAAGCACTTTGTGAACCTTAAAGCACTACATAAATGTTAGCTATTGTTATTATTGTTGTTATCAAAGGTCAACAGAGTAAGGCACAGAAATCAGAGAGCTGGACTCCACTGAGGCCAAGCAGGTCAGCGGAAGGAGCCCTGATTCTCCATTCAAGTCCCAGCTTTACTGATATTGGGAAGCTAACTTCCCTTAACCACTCTGGGCCTCAGATTTTCATCTGTAAAATGTAAGGCTTAGGCTAGATGGCCTCTAAGTTTCCTTCCGGTTCAAAATCGATGACCTTCCACAACAGCAATCTTATGGCATTCCAATTACCTCTTTCTAATCCTCTCCACAAATAGTTATTTGCTGTTGTTTGGTTGTTTAAGTTGTGTCTGACTCTTTGTGACCATGGGGTTTTCTTGGCAGAGATACTGTAGTGATTTGCTATTTCCTTCTCCAACTCATTTTATAGATGAAGAAACTGAGGCAAATAAGGTTAAGTGACTACTTACTCAGCGTCATGCAGTTAGTAAGCGTCTGAGGTCATATTTGAACTCAGGTCTTTTTGACTACAGGTCTAGCACTCTGCCTACTGCCCCTATACAAATAAATTTGTCTTTAAAAATTGATTTAATGCTGCTTGGCCAGGTTAGTTTTGTGAAGCTAACCTTGGGCACCTATTTTTGTTTTGTTTTGAATGTAAATACCAAAGTATAAGAGCATTTCTAAACAGAGCAGAAATTTTTTAAAAAAAGAAACATATATAAAAATACAAACCTTCATTTCTCACTGCTTATGATTTTTAAAGTATATAATACATTTCATGCATTATTTTCAAAACTGTCCTGCTAGTCTATACTTCCTTCTGAGTTTTCTTCTGTCTCCCTCTGTCCATTAAAAAAAAATATTTCAGTAGCCCTCTTTTTTTAAGACTCAATATTACCAAAAAATAAAAAAACAAAACAAAAAAAGACTCAATATTACCAATTCCTCCTCTCTACCTCAAATTCTCCTCAATTAAAAGAGAGAGAAATGTTTTAAATAATTAAATATAGTCAAACAATCAAATCCACACTGTAGCCATGTCCAAAAATATTTGTCTCTTTCTATACCTAGAGTCTATCATCTCTTTGTCAAGAGGTGAGTAACAAAGCTCATCATGGTTGCTCCTGACACATGGTTGGTTATTGCCATTGTGGTTTTTAAGTCCTTCAAAATTGTTTTTCTTGACAATGCTGTTATTTGTGTATAATGGTCTCCTGGTTCTGCTCACTTCACTTTACATCAGTTCATACTATCCAAGATTCTCTAAAAACACCTCTTTGATAATTTCTAATAGAATAATAATATTCTCTTACATTCATATTACCATAATTTGTTCAACCACTTCCTAATTGATGAATACTACTCTTAGTTTTTAGCTTTTCCTCCCCTCCCCATTAAATTCTCCTTGTGGCCATTCCCTTCCTGGTATTATCCTCCCTCTTTATTCCCTCTCCCCCTAACCTTTCATTTATCCCTGTGTTGAGTTTGATATATATCTATACCAAACGATGTGTGTGCACAGCCCTCTTTGTCCATTTCATGTAAGAGTGAGATTAAATTGATACTCCCCTACTCCCTTCTCCATGTTTCTATGCTTATTCCCATTTACCCCAGTGATGAGAAAGAGCAAATTTCACCCTCTTCTTCGTCTTTTTTATATTAGTGTATTCTTTTTACACTCTTTTCTCTTTCCCCTTTATTAACCCTCAGAGCAGACCCACTCCTGCTAGATCCTTTGTTTTTCTTGTTTAATTACCTAGGTACCCTTTGTAGATATTAAGGTTCTAAAGGGACACTTGTTCCATCTCACCATAATTAGAATATTAATACCATATCATTATGCAGCTCTTTTCAGTTACACAAATAAATTGATGATTTCCAGGTTTCTTTTGATTATTATGTTTGCATTTCAAAGTTCCTATTCATTTCTGGTCTTTTCATCAGAAATGCTTGAAATAGAGCATTCATTGGAAGTCCATTTTTCCCCCTTGTAGGATTGTACTCAGTTTTACAGGCTAAGTTATTCTTGATTATAAGCCTATATCTTTTATCTTTTGGAATAAATTTTTTTTTCTTTTAGCAGAAATTCCTAGATCTTGTATGATTATGGCTAATGCCTTACTACTTGAACTGCTTCTTCCCGGATGTATATGGCACTTTTGATTTGTTGTAGGACCTCTGGATTTTGACTATGGCATTCCTGAGATTTTTCCTTTTAGGGTACCTTTCAGGAGGTAATTTGTAGGTTCTTTTTATCTTTACTTTACTTTTTGATTCTAACGAATCTGGGAATGAAAATTGAGTTTTTCTTTCTTTTCCTCAGTCTCCTGATTTTGTTCTAATGTACCTTCCTGGGCCATATAAGGTATTCAGGGAGGACAAACACTCCTGGCATGAGGGTTTGCCCAATCCTCTTCAGGGCTCCTGTGATAGTAATGGCATTTAAAGATTCCCCTGTATTGGCTTGGTTTTCAAATTGATTGTGTTAAAACCCAAAGCTTGTTAATCCCACCTGTGGGATGGACTTGTTGATGTGAAAAGAAAGTCCTGAACTGGGAGGAGCTGGTGACGTAGATTTGGAGAGACAAGAGAGAGGCAGAAGAACTGTTTGGAAGGAGCACCCACTTGGAGGCAGAGAGAGAGACTGAGAGGATTGTGGAGGGCCACTTTGAATTGCCCTGAACTTTTGAGACCTGCCCCCTGAGCTGCCAAGGACTGAGGAGACATGGCTGTTTTGCTGGTACTTTGTCTGTCTGTTTTGATGTTGTTTTGCCAGATTTGTCCACTGGTGAAAGATAGTCCTGTTGAAGAAGTCCTGGAACCTGGCTGTTGGCTAAGAGATCCTGAGACTGTCCTGCAGACAGAGTGAATACTGTCCACTGGTGAAGGACAGTGCTGTTGTTGCAGGGGTCTGGGAACCTTTCTGTTGGTTCAGAAGCCCTCTCCCAGGATTTCTGTAAACATACAACAAGAAAATCCTTCTTCAGGCCCAAATCTCTGTCTCTACCCTGTTGGGGGAATTACTCAACTCAGAGGTCCTAAAATCCCCAAGGAGAGCAATTCCTCTCACACCTTCTATTTGACCAGATGTCAGTAAATCGAGGCAAAACTAGAAGATAAAAAGTCTAATTAGCATCCCCTAATGGACAGTTGTCCGGAGGCAACCAACTCTGCAGATCAGAAGGTGACACACATGTTATAGGTCTTACACAATTTTAGTGCAGGTAGCAAATGGAATCTTTTAGGTGAGACTGCTCAATCCCTTTCTTGATTTGGGAGATTGACTAATGGATACAGAATGTCAGGTGATTTGGAGGGGAGAATGTTTGGACCTTGTGTGTCCCAAGATAAAATTTTCTTCTGTTGGGGTGGCTAGGTGGCACAGTGAATAGAGCACTGACCCTGGAGTCTGGAGGACCTAAGTTCAAACCTGCCCTCAGACACAACACAAAACTCTCTGTGTGACCTTGGGCAAGTCACTTAACCTCACTTGCCCTGCCTTCCCCCCTCCAAAAAGCAAAAAAAACAAACATTGCCCTGCCTTCCCTCCTCCAAAAAGCAAAAAAACAAACGATTTTTTTTTCTGTTGAGGATTTCCTTGTAGTTAATTTCATCACATCACCTCCTGTAGCAGGAAATTCTAGTTAATTTCATCAGAATGCCTAAGGTGGGATGGGAGGTAAGGTGGAATTGAAGGGAGAGTTTATACAACCTTAGAGGCTACATTTCTTTAACCTCTAAGGTTCCTTTTAAATGTTGAGATGGCTCCAGAGAGATGGTTCCCCTAAACTCACTGCACAAGGGTTTTGTCCATTTCCTCCACAGGTCCAAATGTAACTGTCTCCTTTGGCTGGAAAATATGGTCAAGTGAGAATGGAATCTGCTGTGCCTGATTCGCAACAGGGGAAAAGCAACTCAATGTTAAGTCAAAGGTCACAGTGAGCAATAATAATGGTAATAATTGATAATAATAACTCACTTTACTTTCAGGTTAGCAAAACATTCTCCTCTCGGCAACATTGTATGACTATGCAACAATGATTATCCCTATTTTACAGATTAAGAAAATGGAGCTTTTGGAGTTTATTTAAGTGGTTTGTCCACCATCATGAAGTAAATGAGCAGAAGTGTGATATATTAGAGATAAAGAACTGGTCTTAGAACTAGAAATTATTGCTGTTCAGTCATTTCAGTCCTGTCCAACTCTTCTGTGTCGGGGTTTTCTTGGCAAAGACACTGCAGTGGTTTGCCATTTCCTTCTCCAGCTCATTTTCCAGATGAGGAAACCAAAGCAAACAGGGTTAAGTGACTTGCCCACAGTCACACAGCTAGTAAGTATGTGAGTCTGGATTTGAACTCAGGAAGATGAGGCCCAGCACTCTGTCTATTATGCCACTTAACTGATCCTTAGAACCAGAGGACTTGGGCTCAAATTCTGCTACTGACACATAACTGCTATGTGACTCTGGGCAAATTATTTTACCTCTCTGTCCTCAATTCTCCAAGGTCTAAAAGAAGGTGCCAAACTTCACTGGTATTCTAATGAAACCATAGGTCCTCTGTGGCCATAACCGTAATGGACATTTATTAAGTGCTTACTAAGTGGCAGGCATGTGCTAAATAACTATACAAGCAGAAAGAAAGAATACCTGTCCTCAAGAAGTTGACATTCAAATGGGAAAGACAGCACATAAAATCATGTTCAGTTCAAAAATGCCCCAGAAACTTCCTGGCAAAATATTGTTTCACTTTCCTCTAGCCTAAGTTAATTCACAAAAACTGAAAAAGCTCGAGCTGTAGGTTTCATCCCCGAACACAGTTAATTTTGTTCTTCACTTGGGTGGAAAGAACACTGGTCTTAGAACCAGGAAATCTGCAGGTAAGTCCTGGATTGACTGCTCATCAGCTGAGACACTGTGGTCAAGTCACTCAGCTTTTAGTATCAGTTTCCTCACCTGTAAAATGAAAGAGGCAGGGAGGAAAAGAGACAGAGAGGGAGAGGGAGAGAGACAGACAGGGAAGGAGACACAGAGAGAGAGAGACAGAGAGGCAGAGAGAGAGAGACAGAGAGAGAGAGAATAAGAGAGAATTTGTTAATTGCTTATTATGTGGATGTGCTGGGCACTGTGCTAAACACAAGAGATACAAAAACAAGGAAACAAGATGGTCCCTACTCTCGAGGTGCTTACATTCTAATAGAGGAAGACAATAAATTAAAGGGAGGTCAGGGAGGGGGAAGGGAAAGAGGATAACCACAGGGAGCAGGTGGGCAAGCCTGTAAGTGGAATGAGTAACATGGTTGGGCCATCTCAGGATGTGTTGGTTCCATATGAATGAGAATAATATTTCTTAGCCACATGACTTTCAGTAAATCACCCAACCCCTCCAAATCTGTTTTCTTATCTATAAAATGAGAATGATACTCTACCCCTATTGACCTCACTGGACTGCTGGGAAGAAAGTGCTAAAGATACATGAAGTTATCATTATTCCCTGGCCTTTGATTAAACTGTTAATATCAAACCAGCTATCAGAGGCAGCATAGGAAGTCAGAAGAAATGTTGGATTTGGGACTAAGGAGCTCTGGGGTTCACCCCCTATCTTGACAATCATTACCTGTGTGATTATAGGCCAGTCACTTAATCTCTCTATTTTCTTAACTGTATAATGGGGATACTACGCCACAGGCTTATTTCTAGAAAAGTGCTTTATACATCTCAAAGTACTATATAAAATAGAGGTAACATTATACTATAGATCATAACAGGGGTAGTCAGAGATAAAGGATGGATGGCTTACTTAGTCAGCATTTATTAATTACTTTCTATGTACCTAGCACTGCGCTAAGCACTAAGGATACAAAAAGTCAGTCATTCAATCAATAAACGTGTTAAGTGCCTACTTCGTTCCCGGCACTGTGCTAAACACTGGGGATACAAAAGCAAAAGACAATAATTGCTCTCAAAGGGCTCACAGTAGGACTAGAGAGGCAAAAGGCAAACAACAAGTGATGTAGAGGATAAATTGGAGCTAAGCAATGAAGCCTGTGTTTAAATTCCAATGGGGAAATAACATGTAAATAACTAGGCTCATAATGCAATAGATATAGTGTAGGTGGAAGGTAGAAGGTATTAGCAGCTGGAGGGAGCAAGAAAAGTCTTCTGCAGGTAGAATTTCAGCTGAGCCTTGAAGGAAGCCAGGGAAACTGAGGCAAAATATTCAGGGCATGGGGGACAGCCAGTACAGAGGTATGGAGTTGGGTTGGCGCAGCAGTGTAGTTGGATGGAAGGGTACATGGGGAAGAGTAGAGTATAAGACAGGAAAGGTAGGAAAAGACCAGGATATGAAGAGGTTGAAATGCCAAATGGAGCTATTCATATCTGATCCCAGAAGCCACTGAAATGGATTAGAGGTGTGGGGAGAAAAGATGGTAACATGATGAGGTCCATGATTCAGGGAAAAAAGTTTTTTATCTGAGTGGTGGTCAGACAAGAGTGGGGAGAGAGTTATAGCAAAGAGCCTAATTAGAAGACTATTAAAATAGTCCAGGTGAGAGGTGATTTGGGTTTGAATCGGGCTGATGATTGTGAAGGTAGAAACAAGATTCGGTAACTAATTGGTTATGTTAGGAGAATGAGAGTGAACAGAGGTTGAAGGCTAGGGTCACTAGGAGGATGGTGATGTCCTCTACAAAAACAAGGAAGTTATAAAGGGAAGAGGGTTTGGAGGGAAAGGTCATGAATTCTATTTTGACTTCAAGACGCCTATGGGACATCCAGTTTGAGAGGTCCAAAAAGCAACTGTCCATGTGACGCCGTCGCTCCAGAAAAAGACTGGCAGATATATAGACCTGGAGATCATCTGCCTTGAGATGACAACAGAAGACTAAATGAAAATGTATTGAAGAAAAAGGGAAGAGCCAATAGGATGCATCTTTTCACTGGGAGCAGAACCATTGCTGTCTTTAGAGGAGAAGGAGGAATGGCTCCCAGCTCCATGTGCTGTCTCCTTGTACCATTTTCTGGGTTCCCCATTTCTGCAGATTCAGCAAATAGGATTCACTTCATTATCCTTCCTTCACTTTCATTAAATGCTTTATAGAATTTAAAATTATATATAAATATGAATTGTTATTCTCTGTCTACCTCTAGCTTAAAAAGCAGGGGTCAGATGCTTGAGGTGCAAGTGCAGTTACTGGTGACCTTAGACTCTCCCAAATCATGGCTTCCCTTCCCCCTCCCCAATCTCTTCCATCCTTTTGGCTTCTTTTGCCCTCAGAGACCTTTTCTCTCTGCCTTTCCCCCAATTCCTGATTCTTCTCCCCAGTCACTCTGTGCCTTAGGCCTGCAAGGAAAGAAATTTGGGTTCTTCTGAAGTCTATGCTCTAGCCAAGACGTACTTTTCCAGTACCTGTATACTACCTGAATATTCCCATCTCTATACCATTGCTTCCCTTCCCTGGAATGATTTTTTCCCATCTGCCTAATGAAATCCTCCTCATTCTTGAAAAGTTGGCTCTCCATAACGCCTTTCATTTATGATTTCATTTGACCCTTATGAGAACTTTTGGAAGTAGATTGAACAAGTACCATCACCATCCCCTTGTCCCTTTACCCCCATCATTTTTTTGTTTTTGTTTTGTGTGTGTGTGTGTTTTTGGAGGAGGGAAAGCAGGACAGTTGGGGTTAAGTGACTTGCCCAAGGTCACACAGCTAGTAAGTGTTAAGTGTCTAAAGTCAGATTTGAAGTCATATTTAAACTCAGGTCCTCCTGACTCCAGGGTTGGTGCTTTATTCACTGAGCTACCTAGTCACCCCCATCATATTTTTTCTAAGGCAGAAAGGGCCTGGACAACTCATCCAGGGCTGATCCGGCACTAGAACTCAGGTCTCTTAGTCGTTACAGTCTCACACTCTTTCTAGTATGCCATGCCATCATCAGTCTCATCTTTAGAATGGCAAGTAGTGTCTCACTGGACTTGGGAGACTGCTGCAGGACTGATTTCCCAGTGTTTTCTGCGGGGGTTACTTTTTGCAGAGCTTGCTGTCACACAGAGGAAAAGTTAAGTGAGATATCATCTCTGTCTTCAAATTCTGAAAGTTTGTCATGCCAAAGTGAGATGAGGCAACTAAGTAGTGTAATGGATAGAGTGCTGAATGTGGAGTCAGGGTGACCTGAGTTCAGATCTAGCCTAGACATTTAACCTAAATGTGTGACCTTGGGTGAATCATTTAACCTATTTAATCTATAAAAATGAAGTAACAATAGTGCCCAACTCCCAGGGTTATTGTGAAGGCAAAATGAGATATTAATAAATCATCTTGCAAATATTATAGAGCTTTAGAGTTGGAAGGCATTTATTCACTGAGACCCAGAAAGGTAAAACAACTTTTTCCAAGTCACACAGGCAGTAAGGAGCAAAGTTGGGATTTGAACCTGGATCCCCTGACTCCCGTCCAAGTACTCTATCCATATAGTACTATGATGCTTGAGGATTAATGGGTTCAGAGTATGGCAGGGGAGGAAGAACAGCAGTAAATAATAGGTGAAACTTTCCACCTTGTTGGCTCCCAGGTGTAGAGGCAGGTCATCAGGGCTGCTGTCTTCCAAGGGAGGTGAAGGTTAATGGGTTTTCCTTATCTTTTGGGCAGCAGTCACTGCAGTATCACGTGGGACCTCCTCAGCCAGACACCAGCCTCTCCTCTTCCATCCCCCCAGCTCTGACCAGCGGTTTCTGTGCCAACCAGAGGTGCTGTTAAAAGGAAACTGTAAACACATTGCATGTAGAGCTATGATCTTTGACCCATGTTCAGATTACCCCAGGCTCTGGGGCAGAGGCTGAGTTAAATGGAAAGTGTCTCCTCTGCTCACCAAATGGGAGCAGGAGGAAGGTGAAAGGAAGTGAGGAGTCAAGAGGAAGAGAGGCAAAGTCACTGGGGACTGGAGGAGGGGCTGCTTCTGACTCCACAGGTATGAACATTAAGGATTATTTAGGGAAATTTCGTGGCATCCCAGAGACATCCCAACATAGCCATTTGCTCTGTTCTCGTTTAAAAGTCCCAGGAATGACCAGATCTGCTAGTCAACTACACAATATGACTTTAGGGATGCTCAAGTGTCTTGTTTTTCAAAATTATCTACCACACCAGATTGAGATAGATGCCTGAATTTGGCCATTAGAAATCCATTACTTTGCTAAATCTTTATACCATTAAAAAAATTACAAATATTAAAGGGATGAGAGAGGGGGGGGGTTGTTACCCATCTTCTATGACATATTGTCCTTACCCCCAGGACCTTTTACTAATTTCTTTGGTGCTAATTTTAGTACCCCTGTTTGGGGGCTGAAGGTAGAGAGGGTATGGTGGTAATGATGATCTCAAAACTGGGAATTTCTTGTACAAGAGTATCTAAGGTCAGTGACCAGAATGTGGGTTATGAACCCAAAGGGCCTGAGGGACTGGGGACAGCTGAATTGGAAACTACAGTCTAATCTATGATCAAAACCAAATCCAAGAAGCCTCTGCAGGCTGTAGATGTTAGACTATGGTCATCAGCGGGAGACTGTATTTAACAAAGAGTCCTTTCAGTCTGCCCTCTTCCAACTTCCTAAGGTTCATGCATAATTTTATGCTGGGCTTGCACACCTGCCCATCCTTTCTGCCTCTTCTGAATTCATCTCAGCTGGATAGCTCCACCCTGCCCAGGGGAATTCACTGCCTTCCTTAGTGGTCTAGAAGTAATGAAGACAAGCTCCTTAATGTGACAGATGGGGAGGGAGGGGGAGAACATGAGGAAACTGGGAACCTGCCAAGGTTTAGGAGAAAGAGAGACTGCTGAAGTGGTGTGTGTGTGGGGGGGGGGGGGGGAGGGAAAGGGGGTGGGGGTTAACTAGCTTACAAAAATTTTGCCTGAAAAAAGAATTGGAAGAGATTGTAAAGAAAGTCCCCACTTGGGGATCCAGCTTCTTGTAGGGGATCAGATTATCTGCCAACTTCACTCAAGGGAGTAAGTATAACCGTTTTAACTTCTTTATCTGGTAACGTAAAAATCATACCTTCCTAGACCTGATTCAGGTCCCAAGTCATTTGATTATCTGGTTGCTTAGCTTACTGAGTTCCCTGGACAAAGAGCCACTGTACCCCTCTTCCAAATTACGTTTCCTCCCTTGCACTGCTACTGACAACATGTGTTGGTATTCTGGCTCCATTGCTCCCTCCCTTAGGTAGGTATGCTTTTCTAGAGTTTGGTCAAGAAGGAAAAGGGCAAATTAAATTAGGAAATATTACGAAAGAGCAAAAAGGTCACGTAAAGAAAACACATTTTTCTAAAACACACAGGGTGATGCAAGAATCTTCAACCTAACCAAGATTCTTCAATTGTCTGGAACCACACCCAAGCAAACAATTTACTAGAGAATGAGTTTTATCTCAATCTCCACCCCCACTCCTACTCCCTCCCAAAAAGGAAACAAACAAATTTGGCTTTGGCCCAGATGGACTAAACCTATTTGTAGGTTTGTATAGTCTTAAACTAAATTTCAGATGATCAGCCCTCTGGAAGATTTCCTTGTATTCCTACTTAATAGCTAGTTAAATAAATCATATCCTAAAAGAAAAGAAATTAATAGCCTAGGAGATACAAGTCTTCTATCACCTTAAAATGTCCCAAGGTTACAAAAAAACAGGCCCTGACCTTTACAAATTGTAGCCATGCTGGCCGCACCCTTGGCATAGCCCTAGCCATCCCACTGGGAACTACTCATTTAGCCCTTTGACCCCTCTAGACCCCTCTCCCTAGACATCCTCCTCAGTCCAAGACTAGGTATTGAACCTCATCTGTCTGTCCCCATCTTCTACTGGTGTGTCCCTGGGCCACAAACCCTGGCTGGCTCAAGGCTGAAGTACTGTGCCACTGAGGTCAAGGGAAGGGAGAATGGGAGGGGGAGTGGTGGACAGTCTAGTCTTGGTGATAAGGTATGGGCTCTGGGATCCCCTCTAGCTCTCCTTGAGTCCTTTAGGTACAGGCTCTGGGAACCTCCCGAGGACTCTTGATTGAATCATCCCATTTGATGAGGCAAGTCTGTTACTAGACTTCCCACCTTCTGTTACTAGAATTCCCACCTATCAAAATATTGATCCATCCTTGAACTGGCCTAGCCCACCATTGTCTGTAGTCTTCAGGTGGCTTCCCACCCTTAATCACTCATTGACCTCATGAACTCCTCCTGAAGACCCTCCCCAAACTCTTCCTCTAGACCACCCCTAGATTCCTCCCACAACCTTCTGTATATAAGACCCCATCTCACATGTGTGTGAGAGCGCCATAGAGTAGTGAGAGTGCTCTGTGTCTAATGCAAGCAAACTTTTAATAAATTTTACTTTCTTTTGGCTGAGAAGACTCAAGTCGAATTCATTCGGCAGGACCCTGTGTGTTGGTATTTTGGGGTCTCCAGAGCAACCCTAACCCTCTTAGTGGGTAACCTCTTCATTGGTATGAACCTGGTCAGCACCTTATTTCACAATTTTATAAGGAGCCAACTCTGGGTCCTCAGATAATGTTACAGCACAATCATAGAACCATAGATTTCAGAGCTAACTCAATCTTCTCATTCAACATCAAGTTCCTGAGTTCATGTGACTTGCCCACACACATTATAAGTGGCAGCAACTGGGATTTGAATCCAGGTCTTCTGAATCCTCTTTCCACTTAGCCGGCTTTTCATGACCCCATTTGAGATTTTCTTGACAAAGATACTAGAGTGGTTTGCTATTTCCTTCTCCAGCACATTTTACAGATGAGGAAACTGAGGCAAACAAGGTAAAGTGACTTGCCCAGGTCACATAGATAATTAGTGTCTGAGGTCAGATTTGAACCGAGAAGAAGAGTCTTTCTGCCTCTAGGCTCGGCATTCTTTCTACTACCCCACCTACCTCCCTGATAAATATGGGGCTTGGCTTGAGGAGTGGGGGAGGGAAGCAGAATAATAATAAAACAACAATAATAATGATAACTCTCATTTGTATAATGCTTTAAGGACTGTGAATACTTTCTTCATAACAAGCAGATGATGTAGGTAATGAAGCATTATCCTCATTTTACAGATGAGAAAACAGAGGCATGGAGAAGTTAAGAGCCTTGCCTAGGGTCACATTGCTAATGTCAGAATGAACACCCAAACCCAGTTCTCTTGACTTGCAGTCTAGTTGCCTGCTCTACCATTCCATACTGAGTTGACCTTTTTTCTTTCTTTAATCATAGATTTGGAGCTAGAAGGCATCTCAGGGAACCCTTCATTCTACCTCCTCATTTTTTCAGATGTGAAAGCTGAAGCCCAACAAGTTAATTTGTTTGCCCAGAAGTTTTCACAGCTAAAAAGTAGCATGAGTCCATTTCTGTTGACTGGAGAGATCTGTTTTTGGTTCAGATCAGCTTCCCTTTTAACTTGTTCCATGACCAATCTGTGTTAGTAGTTATACTGACTTCACCCTTGGCATGGTCCTGGCCATCCCATTGGCAACTTGTGATTTAGCCATTTTTGCCTCTCCAGATCCCTCTCCCTAGACTTCCTTCTCAGTCTCAGACTAGACAGAGAATCCCTATTTGTCTGTCTTTACTCTCTATTGGGGCAGCTATGTGGAGCTGTGGAGATGGTGAAGGAGACCTAAGTTCACAAGCCAATTTAGATTAATCTAGCCTATGTGACCATGGAGAAATCATTTAGCTTGATGAGCTTCAGTCCTCTCTCATCTATGAAAATCATATTTATTTCATCTGGGAAATTGTTGAGGAAAGTGCTTGTAAGTCTTAACATATAAGTGTGAGTTATTGTTATTAGGGTGGTGATGATAAGGAGGAACATGGGATCATGGAAAGAATGCTGGCTTTGGAGTTAGGGAATCTGGATTCAAATCCCATCTTTATTACTTACTATCTGTGTGACTTGGGGCAAAGTCACTTATCCGCTCAGTTCCTCATTTATGAAACAAGAGGGTTAGACTAGATGGCTGATGGGTTGGTGTTTTTTAGCTCTAATGCATGATCCTAGGACTAGATTTCATAAATCTCTGTGGGGCGGGGGGGAGTCCTCTTTCAGCTCTAAATCTATGAACTAAAGATGATGGTAATATAATAATAATTAGGCAGCTAGGTGACACTGTGAATAGAGCCTTGGGCTTTGGAATCAGAAAGATTCATCTTCCTGAATTCAAATCTGGCCTCAGACACTTACTGGCTGTGTGACCCTGAACAAGTCACTATGCTTGTCTCTGTTTCTCATCTGTAAAATGAGTTGAAGAAGGAAATGGCAAGCCACTCCAGTACCTTTGCCAAGAAAACCCCAAAATGAGGTCATGAAGAGCTGGACACAACTGAATGATACTCTCTGTCAGTTGGGCTCAGGCCCATACTTTGACCCCTGACTAGGTCAAGGCTGGAGTACTGTGCTCCTAGAGTTAGGAGAAGGGAGGGTAGAAGAGGTGTGGTGCACAGTTCAGAACCGGTATGAACCTGGTCACCCTGCATTGCTCTGTAGGAAGGTCATGGGGTTTAGGAACCTGCCTAGGGCTAGGATGACTCAGCACAGTCTAGAATAACAAAAATTGGGCTTGGAAGTCAAGTGGATCTCCTAATTCTTGTCCCTGGGACAAGATCCTTGTTCCTGATCTCAGGAAAGAGATGGGATGGACCCCAGCCTCTCAGAGGTACCCCCTCCTACCTACCTTCCCTGCTACCAGTTCATCTTGCTCTATGGCTAATGAAGCATTAATGTCTCCTCTACTAGGGAAGGAAGTCTAAGCAAGGAAGAAGTTCTCCCTCCTGGTCTGCTCACACTCCCTCTCTTAGGAGTGAAAATTCCTTTCAGGTTTGGGAAGAACTCATACCCTTCTCTCCCCCAACTCCCTAAATTTCATAAAAATACTACAGACTTCATGTGCCCCTGTATATGTGAATATTTTGTTCCTTGGAACAAGGTGTTAAACATGAGTGCTTGAGGGAAAATGTAGAAACAGATGAATTAACATTATCATCTTTATCCAAAAGGATTTATGGAGTGCCATCTTATATGGGATACAGTGCTTGGACGCTATACAAAAGAAAACTGCATTAACCTGGCCCCTGACCATAGCACTGCTACCATCATCTCTCCAAGGTCTAGCTCTATGAATCTTTTTTGAATTGGCTAGAAGTATGAACCTAGTGTCAGGGAGAGCAGACCTCTTTCAGCCTCAGTTTCCTCATCTGTAAAGTGGGGATGATTATAATAGCACCTACCTCCCAGGGTTCTTGTAAGGATGACATGAGATAAAAATCATGAAGTGCTTTGCAAATCTTAAAGTGCTATGTAAATGCTAATTGTTATCATTTGTTGTTTTTAGTCATTACAATCATGTCCAAATCTCTGCAACCCCATTTGGGGATTTTCTTGGCACAGATACAGGAGTGGCTTGCCGTTTCCTTCTCTAGCTCATTTTACAGATGAGGAAACTCAGGTAAAGTGGGTGAAGTGACTTGCCCAGGGTCATATAGCTACTAAGAGTCTGAGGACAGATTTGAATTCAAGAAGATGAATCTTTCTGATTCCATGGCATATTCACAGTGTCACCTAACTGCCCAATTATTATTACCATCATCATTAGTTCACAGATTTAGAGCTGGAAGAGATGGTAGGGATTGAGGAGGTCCAGTACTAGGATCATAGAGTAGAACTGAGAAAAACCAGCCCGTCAGCCATCTAGTCTAACCCTCTTGTGTCACAGATGAAGGACTGAGCACCAGAGTGTGGGCAAGTGACTTTGCGCCAGGTCACACAGATAGTAAACAATAAAGATGGGATTTGAATCCGGATCCTCTAACTCCAAAGCCAGCATTCTTTCCATGATCCCATGTTCCTCCTTATCATCACCACCCTAATAACAATAGCTCACATTTATATAATATGTTAAGGCTTACAAGCACTTTCCCCAACAATTTTCCCAGATGGGATAAGTATGATTTTTACAGATGAGAGAGGACTGAAACTCAGAGAGCTAAATGATTTCTTCATGGTCATATAGGCTAAATTCATCTAAATTAGCTTGTGAATCCAAGTCACATGAACCATCTTCATCTTCTTCTTCAATACAACTATCATCATCATCATCACCACCATCATCATGTTTATCTTTTTCTTCTGTTATCATTAACATACACTCATTAGTATTTGCACAGTCCATACTAGGACCTAGGAGTATATTGAGATTAGACAAGGACTAGGCAGCCTCAGAGCTCCTGATACAGTTGTGGGTGGTCTCTACTCGTTATCACAGTACCCTCTCCTAGGGTAGTGTGTGTGTGTGTGTGTGTGTGTGTGTGTGTGTGTGTCTGTCTGTCTGTCTGTGTCTGTGCAGTCAGGTCCTGATTAGTGTGAATAATGAATCCTTTGAAGTAGCTGCATGCATTTGAACTCAAACTATTCCAACTTATGATTAGGGCAAAATATGGTAATTGGTTCCAGACCAATTGAAATATGCAGTGTGAATTCAAATAATGGGACTACTTCAGAGGATTCATTATTCATATTCATAGGGATCTAGGTGTAATACACACACACTATGTTTTTCTCTCCCTATCTACATACATACACACACATATACACATTTATGTACAGATATGTATATGTAATATCACAATATGGTATATATATGTATTATATATTTTATATATGTATTATATATAGTATAATATATGTATTTATATACGTATTGTATATATTTTTTATATGCTACCAAGATTCTCTGGCACCGAAGGGTTGGGAGTTTCCTATTGGTTCAAGTCCCATTGGCTGTTTCCCCCATTTTGGGTGACCTAGTGCAGTAGCCCAGGTCCATTTAACCACTTAACCTCAGATTAGTTTTTACAAAGGGATATTTACTTCAAAGATATTTACATATACATGCATGTACACATGTATATAATATCTATATATCAAACACATGTGAATATACGGGCATGTATATATATATATATATATATATACATGTGTACATACAAACACAACATATGTCTTCCTTATACCTGCCTGGGGCCCCCAGGGATACCGCTTAGTTCCAGAAGCTCTATAGCTTGCTAATCTCCTCTTTGGATAACCCCAGTTTTTTACCTTAAAGAATTTATGGGAACATGGGGAAAGAAGAAACACAGATTCAACACATAGAGTCACAAAGACCACCCAAGGCATTCTCATGTACTAATTTTTTCCCATGTTTAGATAACGGAATCATTGGATTTTAAGGAAGGGACCTCAGAGGTCAACTATTCCAAAATCCCCAAACTCTTCTGTAGCATTCTTGAAGTCCCTCCTCCATCGTTTGCTTGTATATGAAAATTGTGGGAAATATTATATATTATCTGTCATATGAATCATTATATGAATGCTTCTATTCTCTTAGGATATTGAGAGGCAGCTCAAATGTTCCATCTTTAAACATTTTTTGTTAGAAAATCCTTTAATGTGTTTGGAAGATCTGTGATTTCCTTCCAATGGGTGCCGTCTCTACTGACTGAATCCAGTTTAATTCAACAAGCATTTTTAAAGCACTTCCTATTCACTGGATGCTGGGGGTATCAAGACAAACACAACAACCACCACCAAATAGTCCTTGCCCTCAAGAAGCTTCCATTCTGTTAAAAGAACAACACACTCACACACAAATAAATAACAAAGCACAGCAAATATCCTTTGGCCTCAGTCTCCTCAAACAAGGAAATGCCTTAAGAGATTATGAAGTGCAGTAAAGAGGAGCTTTCTTGGCCAATAGGAAAGGACTCCTCCTCCTCATGGGGTTAGTGGTTCATTAGAAAATCCATGCATGCTCCAGAACCTCTCCCAAGTCACTTCCATGACGAGACAACTGCCCCAGAAGCAGGCTCCTCTGCTTCTCCTGGAGCTGTGCCCTGCCCTCTCCTCCTTTGCAAAACCACGTGAGACAGAAATGCAAAGTTATTCCTAGAGCCACGCGGCTTAGTTAGGGAAAGTCCCTTGGAGGAAGTGGCTTAAATGAATGGATAATTTTTGGTGACATTTTCCTTCAAAGCAGGTGGTTTGATTTGGTATTGTAGTCCTTCAAATTATCAGCAGAGGGAATTGTCACGATTACTCAGAGTGAAAGGACTGGCCATCCTTCACACTTGAGGACAAAACACTTGACTTCTCCAAAATTGCAGAACAGAGAATTACTCCTAGTCTATCTAGCCCATGTCCACTCCACTGAGGCTGAGGAGTAAATACAATGAAGACAGGAGAGACCCATTAGGGCCTGAGTTTATTTGGAGCTTCAGAAGCCATAAGCAGTGTGAGCAGGTAGAATGAAAAAGAGAAAGAAATAAACATTTATATAGTGCCTACTATGTGCCTTGTTTTACAAATGATA
Organism: Petaurus breviceps papuanus; assembly: GCF_028583685.1. Lineage (NCBI taxonomy): Eukaryota > Metazoa > Chordata > Mammalia > Diprotodontia > Petauridae > Petaurus > Petaurus breviceps. The sequence continues at coordinate 1,882,131 of NW_027187251.1, forward strand.
TTATCTCATTTGACAGACAGGACAAGTATCATTGTCTTCATTTTACAGATGAGGAAACAGGATGATAGCTTGTCCAAGGTTATAATTATAAGTAAAATGAAATAGAAACCAGGTTTTCTGACTCCACATTCAAAATCTTGAATCTCTTCTGAGGTCAGACCTGTGGAGCTATATAAATCCCACTTGATCCTATGAAACTTATCCTAAAACCCTTTCAGATGATAATAATAGCTGACATTTATATAATGCTTTTAAATTTAGCAAGGTATCTTACAAATATTATTTATTCTCAAGACAACCAGTAAAGGAAAGAACTATTACAGTAGCTAGGTGGTCCAATGGATAGAGCCCTGGGTCTAGAGTCAGGAAGACCTGAGTTTAAATCTGACCTCCAACATAGCCTAGCTGAGTCACCCAGGGCAAGTCAGTTTAATCTCTCCCTCAATTTCCTTATCTGTGAAAGGTAGCATGACCTGCCTCCCTGGGTTGTTGTGAAGATCAGATGAGATAATAATTGTAAAGCACTTAGCACAGGGTCTGGCACATAGTAAGTGCTATTTAAATGTTAACTATGATTATTTTAATTATTATCCCTATTTTGCAGATAAAGAAACTGAGACAAAGATTGACTTGCCAAGGTCAAGCAACCAGTAAGTGTGGGAGGTGGAAGTTGAAAGAACCCTAAGCTCAGTCCAATTTCCACCCTGTTCCTTCCTAATGAGAACATTCATCTTGTCATTAGAAATGTACTTCAGATGCTAGGTTTGCCTTCCGTCCACTGATGTATCCCATGGAGTTTCCCTTGTGTGGGTTCCCATGACAACACACAGCTTATACACCCATCCTTATTTCTATAGTGATGCCTGGAGAGCAGAGGCACAGGAGAGTTGTTGAAGGTTCCTTTGACTCCATCCAGCCTTGAATCAAGTTTTCAAGAAGTCTGGGTAAGGATTTAGAATATGGAGGTGAAAAACATTTAGAAAACATAAAAGGATTTCTGTGACTATAACTCTGACTCTGAACCTTTAGGAGATATTACAGAAGGACTTAGGGGGACCACACCAAGAAAGAAGGCAAGAACAAAGCCACCTTCCTCTTTCCAAAGGTCCTCTCCCTGGAATCCTGCTCCCCTGGTGCCTTCCCTGACCACTGGGCAACCACCCCTCAGTGTTGCAGCTCTGTTGTAGCTTCCCAGGACATCTGCCATAGGTCTCACACCTCTACCCCTATGCAACTCTCCCACCTTGAACTCTCATGATGTTAAGAAAAGATCTGGCATTGGTGGGGCTGGGAGAGCCCTGCTCCAGCAGGAAGAGATAACTCACAACTCCAGTTTAGAGAGGGTTTGTTGTCATTCAGTTGTTTTCAATCATGTTTGACTCTTCCTGATCCCATCTGGGGTTTTCTTAGCAAAGATACTGGAGTGGTTTTCCATTTCCTTCTCTAGATCATTTTGAAGATGAGGAAACTGAGGCAAACAGGATTAAGTGACATGCCCAGGGTCACCCAGCTAGTGTTTGAGGTTGGAACTCAAGGCCTGTGCTCTAACCACAGGGCCACTTAGCAGCCTTCAATTTCCAAAGAAAATTAGCACCAAATCATTAGGAACCTCCATCCAACTTAAGGAAAACATGATCAGGACAGCCAAGGGAGACTGGAAACTATGAAGATGGCTTGATGGAATTAGGAACATATAGCCAGGAGAAGGAAAAACTTAGATATGTCATGATGGCCTGATCTAAAGTAGTTGCCATGTGAGCAGAGGGAAGGCGTCCAACTGGAAAGATGTGGAGACAGAAATGACAAGATTTTTCAATGGAGCGAATATGAGGGGGTGAATGAGATTGTGCCAAGATCTGGGAGATTGGAAGGATTGTGGTACCCTTGACAGAAATGGGGCTGTCATATGGAAGAGGGAATAAACTTATTTTACTTTTACCTAGAAGCCAGAACCCACAACAACAGAGATAAGGTGCAGAGAAAAAGATTAAGGATGAATATAAGGAAAAATTTTCTAGCATTTGGAGCTGTCCAAAATGGATTGCCTCAGAAGCCAGTGAGTTCCCTTTCCCTGGAGGCTTTCAAGTCAGTGAAGAATGGTCAAAAGCCCAGATGCTAGAGAGGGAATTTCTGTGTAAGAATGAGTAGGATTATATGACCTTTGAGAAACTGGAAACAAATAATCTTGTGAATGAGGTTGGAAGTACCTGAGTGCCAGAGGTGAGTTTGATTCCCACCTCTGATACTTACTAGCTGTGTGATCCTGGATAAGTCTCCTCAATTAATCTCTCTAGGTCTCAATTGCCTCATCTGTGAAATGGGAATAACAATAGCACCTAATTCATATGGTTGTTGTGCTGATCAAATGTGATAATACATATAAAGTGCTTTGCAAACCTAAAAAATCCATATAAATATTATTTATATTCTATATAAATATATTATTATTATTATTATCATTATTATGCTGTTGTTGTGCTTGTCCTTTGTTCTGGAAGAGGACCATGACATCAGGGAAATGATGACATGACTTGCAGTTGACTTGGATTTAAGTGAGGCAGGGCTGTGCGAGGGCACCAGTCTCACTTTCTCCTCTGGAGCATCTGGATCCAGTGGCCTGATATTCATCAGGACGACTGGAGATGGCTCAGGATGCCTTGGGAGACCCGGGCCCTTGTCTTTTCAGGTTCTATCTTCGTCTGTCTGCTGACTCTCCCACCCTGACACTAGGATGTCTTTGATTTCTTGTGCCTCGACTTCAGAGTTTGGAGACCAGGTATGTACAGGACTTTTGGGGTGGGGTAGGCGATAAGGTCTAGGAGGGACTGCCAGAAGGAGGCAGTTTCAATCCTCTAGACTTTTCACAATTTAAGCTTCTTGTTCCACAATTGGACACTAGATGGCACTGCTGCTCCCATTTTAAATGGCATCTGGACCAAACCTCTGCATCCCCTAGGGCTGAGGGTAGAGAGAGAAAAATGCTTCATCCTCTTACCAGCCCTTCTGGGAGTTACAGCTTCTGCCACCCAAACAGTTAACAAAGAGTCAGAAACAGCCTCAGCTTGACTTCATAACCCCTGTGAATGCCTAACTTGGGTGCTGGGGGGTGGATGGAGGTACATTTGGATGGAATATTCCAGCATCTTCGAGAGAAAGCAAGGGAGAGAGGATGGGATCCCACCTTAGGTTTGGGGCAGGAAAAGGTGAGAAAGAAGCAATAGTTTCTTGGAAGTTCCTGAAGGCCAGTTTTCCTAAAAATTTTGCCTAAGAAATAACAGGTCTAGGATTTCCCTGCCATGGGTCCAGAGTTTGGGTTATTTGCAGCTTCTTTCCTGTTTCATTCCTCTTTCCTCCCTGCAAAGGTAGGTAATGCAGCCTACCCCAGCATTGCTACCTTTCCATTTTTGCAGGTTTAGAAAATAAACTTTTGTTGGAATTATCAAGATTTGGAATAAAAAATATTTTGAAAATATGAACATCCACTAGGACTAATGTGACATGCAAAGTAATATCAATTTTATTTAGTTTCTTTGGACATTTACATGTTTCTGCACTGCTGTCAATATTGCTTGTGAAAAGCTTTTCATGAAATTACAACAGACTCTGTAACAATGGAAAAAGAAAAATGAACAAAAACTGGAAACTGAACATTGTGTAATTATCATAATCAGGCTTGGGACTAAAGAGATGAGAAAATATACCATCAACTCTTCTTTGTACAAATGGGGAACTATGTATGGGAAATACTGTACATACTGTCAGACTTGAATGATATGCTGCTTTGTCTTGCCCCCCCCCCTTTTTTCTTTTTTCATTCTTTGTTATAAGGAATGGCTCCTTGGGTAGGGAAGACAGGAGGGATATATTCAGGCATGTGCTGGAGACAGCTCAAACCAGCCCATGAGAGTCAATTGTTAAATTTTCAATGTAGAATTTAGACCTTAGAAATTGGTAAACACCATCCATTAGGGCTTAGTTTATGGTTTTTGTCAACTTCTAGACTTAAAAATCTAGAATGATGCAGATTAAATTTAAAAATTAAATTTAAAACTTTATTTTCTGGAGAGCTGGTTGTTAAACAATCTCGATATATTCTGGAAGTGATAGAAAAACAAAAGATATCAATAAATATTTTTTAAAAGTATAACACTTGGGGCAGCTAGGTGGTACAGTGAATAGAGCACTGGCCCTTTGAGTCAGGAGTACCTGAGTTCAAATCCAGCCTCAGACACTTAACACAAAAACTAGCCATGTGGCCTTGGGCAAGTCACTTAACTCCAATTGCCCTCCAAAAAGCAAAAAAAAAAAAACCCCACTCTCTAGGGGTCTGTATAGACTACTGTGAGGTGTTCAGGGGGGACTAGCACCTCTTGTGTGAGGGCTTTCTAAGTCCTTTTTACGGTTGTTCATCTATCTTTGCATTCACCTTTCGCTTAACTCTCACTTGTGGCTCCAAGAAACTGTAGCATGTGCAGCAGCCACACTCTGGTAAAACCATCTCAGCAGATGGGCTAAATCATGTTGAGGGTAACTGACAGATCTCAAATCCATCAGTGAGATGGGGCATGTCTGGTGTAAAGACTTCCCTTGGTGGAATGGGCAGATGAGAACAGTTTGTTCCAATGGCCATGATGGTGGCTGAAGCAGGCACCGAGGGAGGCTTGGAGCTTGGTTGGACATCAAAGACGCTGAGGTCATTTATTGCATCCTGGGCCAACACAGTCCTCTTGACTTTTGTCCTGCCACTGAACTTTGATGATTCCAGAAGACAGATGGAGGCTGACAACTTTATGCAACTCTGCTGCACTTTAACTCATGTTCAAGTCAAGACATCATCCATGATGTCATTGGTTTTCTTGGAAAACAAAGGACACTCAATACAGACTTCTACACACAAGAGATGATGAAGACTCAAATGGAATATCATATTAGTTCATATATGTTGTTCCAGCTTTATAATTAGGCACGTAATTCTTTGGACTCATTCATACCGAATAATAAATAATGCAGATTGTTGCCTTTGCTTTCATCCCCATGTGCACTTCAGACAAATGTAGGAGCATCAGAAGCAAGCAGCAGGGATTCAGGTTATTTGGTGAATACATTGTAAGTTAAGAATCCAGTCACACTTTGGTTCCAGTAACAGATGAGGAGGTAGAGAGGGAAAGAAGAGAGTTGTTTTGTCTGCAGGTTGGTCAGAAAACCCACAATCCCTCTCTCTAGTTATCCTCTGAGTGTTAGACTCAAAAGGGCTAAGAGGGCTCCTTGACCTGAAGTGAATCAACTACAAAATCTCTGCTTTCTATCTCCACATCTGCCTTCTGCTCCCTGTTCAACTCTCCCTTTAAATGGGACGGTAAGCCTGTTTTCTCTTAAACCTCAGGAGAGCTGCATTCAGCCCAGTGACATATGGCATCCCACAAAACACATTTTCTTAATCCCTGATCAGGCTGAAGAAATTCTAGAAATCAGCGTAATGAAAAGCTCTGTGACATTGGGGAATGTATATATATTTGGGATTGGGGGGAGGGATGAGAAAGATCCAGGGATAGCTACAGCTTGTTTCAACCCCAAGCATTTATAGGTTACAGAATCACAGAACCAGAATGTTGAGTGCTAGAAGACTCATCTGTATTGTCAAATACACACACACACACACACACACACACACACATACCCATTTTGGATTGGAAGAAAATCTAGCAGCCATCTACTTCAACCCCACACCCAAAGGGGGAATTCCTTCTACAATAATTTCTGTAAAGGCCAACCTTTTCTTTTTATAAGTCAGGAAACTTAAAAAAAAATTTTTTTTAAGCAATTGGGGTTAAGTAACTTGCTCAAGGTTTCACGGCCAGTTATTTCTGGGTGTGGTGCTAAGTATCTGAGCCCAGATTTGATCCCCAGGTCATCCCCACACTGGAGCCAGTGCTCTTACTCAATGAGCCACCTGGCTGCCCCTAAGCAATTGGGGTTAAGTAACTTGCTCAAGGTTACATGGCCAGGTGTTTCTGGGTGGGTGCTAAGTGTCTGAGCCTGGGATTCGATCCCCAGGTCATCCTGATACTGGAGCCATCTCCAGGTCATCCTGACACTGGAGCCGGTGCTCTTACTCGCTGTGCTACCTGGCTGCCCCTACAAGTCAGGAAAGTGAAGGCCCAGAGGAAGGAGGCTGAAGATGCTCACATGAATAGAATCTTATTAGAATTTTAAAAGATCTTTATTTTTGTCTCATCCAGCCTCCTACTCAATGTAGAAATCTACAGATACAACCCCTTCATTTAAAAAAAAAATAGATGATGTAAATGAATGAAGCCCAGAGGGGAATTTCAAGTCTGGTGATCCTTGGTGGGTCTGGCACACCAGTGGTATTAGCCTCTATGACAAGGGTGTGGTGTTATCCTAGAAAGATTATTTATTGTGTGACCCAAAATGCTGCCCTCTACCATAGCTCTAACACTATAAGCATGGCAGTGTGGTTTGTGACAGTTTATATAGCCCTTCACTGTTTTCTATCCACATTGTGGTCCACCCAAAAGCTTTGCTCACCCAAGACCTCATTCATTATCCCGTAGTCTGACTCTCAGAGATGTGAGTATGCTCACAGGGTGGGTTTGCTTACAGCTTTGGTTGCCTGTCTGTTTCCAATTCGGTGATACTGCTCAGTAGCTGCTTAAATCAATCTTTTCAGCACTTTGTTTTGGGTCACTATATTTCAACTCTGCCATTTTGGTTCCTTCCACCCCAGTTGGTGGTACAGTGGAAAGAGAACTGGGGCAGGATTTAGGAAGACCTGAGTTCAAAGGTGACTTTTGATACTGACTAGCAATGTTACCTTGGGCAAGTCACTTAACCCAAGTTTCCTTAACCACAAAATAGGGGCAGCTAGATAGAGCACTGGGCTTGGAATCAGGGAGACTTAATCTTCATGACTTCAAATCTGGCCTCAGATGCTAGTTGTATGACTCTGGGCAACCCTCTTTACCTCAGTTTCCTCATCTGTAAAATGAGCTGGGAAAAGAAATGACCAACCACTCCAGCATCTTTGCCAAGATCACAAAGAGTCAGAAACAACAACAAAAAGGTGCATAATAATAGCCCCTACATCACAGGCTTGTTGTGGGAGGAAGATGTGAGATAATATTTGTAGAAAGTCTAATGCCTGACTCATAACAGAAGCCACATTAGTCCTTTTCCTTTCCTCCCAGCTCCCCTTCCATAGTTGGGCTTCAGTTCTCTACCATCTTGTTCTCATCCATTTTCCATGACATCTCCATAGAAACATGTGTCAGGCAACAAATATCTTTCCAAAGCTGTGACACTGATTCCAATCCTGGCCTCTGTTCTGAGAGGTTCTCCCTACCAGACCCAAACCCACCAACAGGCAGCTAATCCAGTGAAATGGAATTAAATTCAACCGACATATATTAAATTCCTATTCTGTGTTGGCTCTTGGTTACATGCAAAGATAAAAGCAGAATATTCCTTGTCATTAAGGAGCTTCCGTTTACTCTGAACTTGGTAGAGACCTTTTCCACTTCTGTATACGTGGGATCACTCTGAACTGCCTTTTGAGGTGCTCGGAGGATCTCATGAGTGCTTGTCTGGAATCAAGGCCCTGCCAAATGTGTCCCCTTGAAAGGGTTCTGGGGGCTGCCGGCACCAACCCGATCCACTCAGCTGAAGCCTTGGGCTGTCTCCTCTCTAGCATATCTGGGAGCTGAGAACCCTTAAAAAGAGGTGCATTGATGAAAGGCTTTGTTCCTTTTCCTGGTACAGTGAAAAGAGGACTGTATTTGGAGCCAGAAGACCATGTGTAAGTCATTTAAACTGTTCAGGCCTCAATTTACTCATCTGTAAAATGATTCCCTCTAAGATCCCTTCCAACTCTGAGATCCTGTGAAGATAAGGGTGAAAACCTGTGCAAAGGCCAGCTCTCATCCTCTCTGTATCCTCTGGAGCTGAGTGCAGGGAGATAAGTGGAGGGCACTAAAGTTCCTGAAAGGGGGATAGCAATATCAGGAAAGGTCTTTTTAAGTTTATTTTATTTTTAGTTAATTTTATTATTTTCTTCTTTAAATTTTTTTTTCAATTATTATTTATTTTTTTCCTCTCTTCCCACAAAGCTTTCTAGCCCCACCCATCATGCCCCTTCTCCCCCACTAGGGGGAAAAAGAATGAACAACAAAATCCTTGTAACATATTGGCACATTTGAGGAAAACAAATTCTCATGCTTGTTCAGTTGCATCCAACTTTTTGTAACCCAGGGGACTATAGCACACCAATGTTTTTCCATGGAATTTTCTTGGTAAGGATACTGGAATGGTTTGCCATTTCCTTCTCCAGTGGATTAAGGCAAACAGAAGTCAAGTGGCTTGCCCAGGGTAACACAACTGGTGGGTATTTTAGGCTGGATTTGACTCAGCTTTTCCTGATTCTGGGACTGGTACTCTCTCAACTAAGCCACCTAGGGGCCATGTTCAAAAAATGTGTCTTATTCTGCATCTTGTATCCATTATATCCAACCTCTCTGTTTGAAGTGGAAAGTATACATCTTCCTCATGAGTGCTCTGGAGTCTTGGTTGGTCTGCATTGATCAGAGTTCTTAAATCTTTGCTTGCTTTTTGAAGGAGGTGGCTCTTGAATTAATCCTTGAAGGGATCCAGAAATTCCAAGAGGTGGTGGGTGATAAGGTTTGAGAACATTCCCAGCTGAGTGATAGCCTAGACCAGAGCTTCTCAAACTTAGTTGATCTACAGTCTCTTTAAAAAAAAAATTACTTGGTTCCCCCCTGGAAATCTACTTTCTTTTACCCTTTAATGGTTTTTTTTTTTTTTAATTAGCATCATTTCAAAAAAAATACAAAACTTTTTAAAAATGTGCATCTTAAATTTAATAATTTATTGCAAATTTGTGGGCTTTTTCCTGCATTGAAATTTTGATGACATTATGTAACCACATAGTACTGTAAACAAGTCATTACATGCATATATTCCTGCCCATGCAAGCAACAATGCACCACATGCTTGCCTACCTACACTTGTTTGTTAATACCTGCCAGCAGACTTGACCACTGATTGGTTATAATTTGCATTTTGTGTGTTTATTTTGAAAATAATGTAATCACTACAACTTTAACTCTGTTACACATCCTATAAAACATGTATGAATGGTTTTTCAAAATTTTCTTCTCTTCTTTCCTTATGCTTCCACCACCTCCTTATTTTTATTCAGTACCCCCCAATTGTACCTGAGGCTACTACTGTACCTCCGGGATCATTTCAGTGCCCCCAGGGGCTGGTATCACTCACTTTGGGAACCTAATGGCCTAGACAAAAGCACAGTAAATAATGCAAATGTTTTTTATAGATGAGGAAGTTGCTGCTCAGAGAAGTGACTTGCCTATAGTCAAAAGGCTAGTAGGTAGCAATGCTAGGACTCAAACCCAAGTCTTCTGATCCCAAGACCAAGTACTCTTTCTACTCTACCTCACCACATCTATAATGTCAAGCCTATCTTTCCCCCAACCTTTACCTTTCAATCCTGAGAGGTTCAATGATTTTCCAACACAGAACTGCAATAACCCTTTCTTGGCTCAGTGCTTGTCATCACAAAATAGATGCCAAGGTTCTGTTCTTAAAATCATGGGTACTTATAAAACTTGTATCAATAGATGGCCTTTTGATGCCACCCGTCCTCCTCTGCCCACCCTTGCCCCTCTCCCGGCCCTCGTCGTGGGCTATGTTGCCAGCAAATTGAAACAGTGAGCAGGGCTACATCATGGGGTCCACATACAACCTAGACAGCTAGATGGAGGGAGGGGGTGCTTAGAGGGGGGAAAGAATAGGGGCAGGAGGGACAGAGGACATGGATGGAAGAATTCCAGTTGATCAGAGGCCAGGGATTCATATGTTTGATCATGCCAACATCAGATGCCACCTTGAGGGCGGTGTCTCTGAGACACAAGGTCAGGCTGTTGATATCAAATGGATCTCCCTGGCTCCAGGGCTAAACAGACAGGGAGGATTTCATCATGACTTCCTCCCACCAGCTAGTGGCCTGGATTCTTCTCCTGGTTTCTTTGTGTGTCATGGGCTCCTTCAGTACCCATTGAAGCCTATGGATCCCTTCTCAGAATAATGTTGTCAAATAATTGAAGGGAATGCTAGATTTCAGGTAGAAGTTAGTGAAAATAAGGATACATTTTTTTCCCCATCCAGGGTCACAGACCTCTTGAAACCTACCCTGGATCCAGGTAAAGAACATCTCTGATACAGAAACACATTAAAAAATTCTCAGGAGAAAGGGGAAAGGGGGAAAGAAGGACTATTATTTATATCTAACAACCCATTTAGGAGCAACATAAGGGAAGAAAGGAAGGGGAAGATAAACAGAATCATCGCCAAGCTCCCAGTACTAGGTTGTGTAAACACCAGGTTTTCCAGTGGCAGAGATTAACCAGAGAAGTAGGTAATTCCCCAGGGCTGCCCAGTGATATTTTGATGCCCAATTCCTTACTCACCATCTTCTATGACATCCACAGGAGGCTGTGTGTTGTAATCCCCAAAACTGCAAATATCCTCAGTCCCCAGACTGCCTTTTAATATTTTTTGTAGCTATTCTGTATAGATTTTAATATATTAAGTAAATTAGGTAAATGCATCAATGTTTTCCCTCATAGAATGGGAGCTTCTTGAGGACAGGGAGTGGTTTATTATTGTCTTGTTTCTCTAGTCCCTAACATAGTGCCTTATACATAATAGACTCTTAATGAATCTTTGTCTTTTAATTATATTTTATTTCATTAGATATTTCCTGATTATGTTAAATTTTTTAAAACATTCATCTTTTAGAATTTTGAGTTCCAAATTCTCTCTCACCCTCCCATCCCTCCCCCATCTATTGATACTCATTATACATGTGATGTCATACAACTTATTCAATAAATGCTTATTGATTTAATTGTCATGGATAGAGTACTGGAACTATAATCAGGATGACTTGGATTCAAACCTTACCTCAGATATTTACTAGCTGTGTGACCCTGGGCAGATGATATAACCTCTCTCTACCTTAGTTTCCTCATCTACAAAATGGGGATCATATTATCACTTACCTCATAGGATTGTTGGATCAGATGAAGTAATGTATGTATGATACTTTGCAAGCCATATGACACCATATAAATAATAGTTATCATTATTGTAATTATTACCCACTTATCCCCTGGTACTGTGGCAGTGGACATAGAGTTCTTGACCTAGGGAAGTTCCCTCTCTGATGGGCTGCCCCAGAGGTACTACAAATCAAACATGTCCAAAATTGGGTTCATCAGTATGGAATAATGGAGAAAACACTAGACTTGTACAAAGACCTACAGTCACATATTGGCTCAACTACTTACTAGCTCCATCACCATGGCCAAGTCAGTTCTGAGCCTCAGTATCTTCATCCTGAAAATGGACGTGTAAAACTATTATTATTTCTGCTAAAGCCAGTTCTTCCACCATTCTGGTTCAGGACTTTGTTACTTCATAGATTGATTATTGCAATAATCTCCTCCCTGTGTCTAGTTTCACCTCTCCTCTAATCCATCCCACACATTGCTACTAAATCAATCTTCCTAGACAGCTTCTTACACCCAGTATATTCCTTTTTCCTTTGTTCAAATACCTGCATTCATTTATTAATCGATTTAAAAACAACAATAAGAAACCCATTACATATTAACATAACATTTTCATGAAAAAATAAGTATTTTCCAAAATTAAAAAATATTAGTGAGAAAAATTATATTGTTTTACCTATTTTTGCATATCTTTTTAATATCTGTCTTAATAGAAGACAGTTGAGTTCTCCTACCTGCTTTTACATTCATTCTCTTGTGATATATTGTTTTGGTTGACATAAAAAAGGAAATCTGGCCCCACATATCTATACAGTAGGAAAAGGGAGGAGTATTAGAACAGGCAAATAATGTCTTAGAATTATTGTGAAAATGATTTTGACATCATGGAACCCCTGAATGGGACTCACAGAGGTCCAAGGCCATACTTTGAGAGCTGCTGTTCAAAGAGATTAACTATGAAATGATATATATGTATATTTATCAATAATGCTTATAAAAAGCATTAATTTTTTAGTATGAAAATAAGCCAAATTTCTTTAAGGTTATTCCAAAATTTCCCAACTTTCATTTATTCCAAAGGTGGTGTTGTTCAGGCCTTCAGCTGTGTCCGACCTTTGGTGATCCCATGGACCATAGTGCACCAACACTGTCCACAGGGTTTTCTTGGCAAATTACTAGAGTGGTTTGCCATTCATTTCCTTCTCCAGTTGATATGACATAGTCATTAACCCCTGAGTCTAGAATGGTTCTAAGCCCCAAAGTGTTCTTCCACCAAATTTCTTTGAGCAATGCTGGTCTAAGTCCTTGAGGAATCTTGACCTGCTCTTAGGGTAGCATTCTCTCTCTCAACTTCTGCAGTGTTTGTTGTATGTAGCACTCACTGGACCTGAGGCAGATGCTGTCTTTTATTGTTATTCCTCTTCCTCTTTCTCCCAAGATGGATCAGAAACTGTTGGAGGTCGGGGTCAGTCCTTCGATAAGCATTTTGCAGTGGATACAGTGCTGGGCCTAGAGTCAGAAAGACTCGTCTTCCTGAGTTCAAATCCAGCCTCAGACACTTACTATCTATATGATCTTGGACAAGTCATTTAACCCCGTTTGCCTCAGTTTCCTCATCTGTAAAAGGATCTGGAGAAAGAAATGGCAAACCAGTTTAGTATCTTTGCCAAGAAAACTCCATAAAGAGTCTGAAAAATGACTGAACAGCAATAACAAAAGCACTTATCATCTTACAAGTGCTGTACTAAATATTGATGATACAAAAGGAGGCAAAAGATTGTCAGTCCCTGCCCTCAAGGAGCTCACAATCTGGTGTGGGAGAAAAAAAGCAAACAAATAGGTACAAACGAGCTACATACAGGATAAGTAGGAAATAATTAATAGAGGAAAGGCAGTGGAATTGAGAGGTGTTAGGAAAGGCTTTCTTTATAGAAGATGGAATTTTAATTGGGAGTTGAAGGAAGCCAGTAGTTGGAGACGAGGAGAGAAAACATTCCATGCATAGGGGATGACCGGAGAAGGTGCCCAGAGCTGTGAGATGGATTGTCCTTTTGATGGAATGGCAAGGACACCAGTGTCACTGAATTGGGTAGAACACGACTGAATCTTCTAGCATTCTGCAACCTCAGGGGCCCAGCCCAGCGACCTGTCCATAATAAGCCATTTCTACCTGACTCCACTTCCCTTTCTCCAGGATTATCTTGTGCTGCTCCTTCATAGCGTGTTTCAGCCAAACTTGACTATACCCTATCTCCATAGGATGATGGATCTAGGGTTGGAAGAGACCTCAGGGTCTGTTCTATCTACTTTATTTTGTGGAAAAAGAAACTGAGACCCTTGGAGATTAAGTGACTTGCCCAAGGTCACTTGGGTAATAAACATCAGAGACAGAATTTGAACCTAGGTACTATTACTCTAAAGTTAGTGCTCTTTCCATTGTACCACACGGCCTCCCTAGCCTATATCCTGCCCATCAGCAGACTTTTTGTTCTGCTGCCCCATCCTGATGCTTGGAATAGGCTCTCCCTTCCCACCACTGACCCCAGTCTATTGAAACCCTCCCCTCCTTCAAGGAACGATTAAGATGCCACCATGAAGCCTTTGCTGAACTCTACCTACCCATCCAGGTCAAAGTGATTTCTCCTCCCTTTAAATTTCTCATAGCATTCTCTCCTTGTCAGATTCTGCCTTATACTATAATTATTTGTGTACATGCTGTATCCTCTCCCATTAGACTCTTTGAGGGCAGCAGATCTTTCCTCTTTGAATCTCCTTTACAGCAGGAATAGATTCTGGCTGTCTTTGCAACCCCATCACCTGATATAGAAGCCTTGCACTTGGTAAATGTTTAACCAAAGTTTGTCAAAGCTACTTGAATTGAATTGGCACAAAATCAATATATTCTGTGGTTGCTACTGCTGATGATACATGAGATGCCTTAACACCCACAAAGCAGCATGTCACCAAGTACAAAAGCATGTAGGGCAAATTGACCATGTAAGTGCTGAGGACAATATAAGCAAGGGAACCATCAGTGTCAGAGCTGTCAGTCAAATAAGGTCAATCAGTCAATAAGAATTTACTGAACCCCTACTATGTACTTGGCATTGTGTTAAGCTGTGAGGATACAAAGGCAGCAAAAAAAAAAAAAAAATAGCCCCAACTCTCCTAAAGGAGATATACTTTTTTTTTTGAGGGGGAGGGGAGGGCAATTCAGGTTAAGTGACTTGCCCAAGGTCACATGGCTAGTTTTTTGTGTCAAGTGTCTGAGGTTGGATTTGAATTCAGGTTCTCCTGTTTCCAGGGCTGGTGCTCTACTCACTGCACCACCTAGCCGCCCTCAGGAGATACACTTCTAATTCAAAAAACTTGTACCAGTGATGCTGACCTCCTGACTCTTTCACAAATAAGATATTCCATCTCTTAACCCTGGGCATTTTCTCTGGCTGTCCCCCATGCCTGGAATGTTCTCCTTCCTCAGCTCCAATTACTAACCCCCCCTGCTTCCTTTTTTCTCCTTTTTTTTGGGGGGGGGAGAGGGCAATCAGGGTTAAGTGACTTTCCCAGGGCCACACAGCTAGTGAGTGTCTGAGGCTGAATTTGAACTCAGGTCCTCCTGACTCCAGGGCCAGTCCTCTATGCACTATGCCACCTATCTGAACCCAGCCCAGCTTCCTCTCAATCCCAATCGAAATCCCATCTTTTGCTGGAAGCCTTCCCCAGTCCCTTTAAGTCTAGTACCTTCCCTCTATTAATCATTTCCTACTTGTTTTGTATGTATTAGTTTGCATGTTGTCTTCTTCATTAGATTATAAGCTTCTCAAAGTCAGGGACTCTTTTTACCTCTAGTGCTTAGCACAGAGCCTGGCACATTGCAGATGCTTAATAAATGTTTGATTAATTAATGTTTTCACTAGTCCAAAGTCCCACGTTAGGCACAAAGGGTGGGTAGGTACAAAGACAAGAATAATATAGTCCTGGTCATTTGGGGGTAATTTGAGGAAGGACAGAGCACAGGGGGGTGGGGGGGGGAGATCCAGGAGTAGAACTTCAGGAAGGAGATGCTACTTGAACTGAGTCTTGAAGGAAGATGAGTTTAGAAAAGCTAGTAGCCCAGTTTGGCTGGAGCACGAGTTCTAGAAGTTAGTTGTTCAGAAGATTGGATTGTGAGCTCTTTGAGGGCCACAACTCATCACTGTCCCAGCCTGCTCTCTCCCCACTTTCTCCAGGTATTTATGCCACATCTAATGACAAAGCCCTCGAGACACTCAGTGCAGTGGGTTTAGCTCTAGATTTGTAGTCAGGGTTGGAAGCCTGGTCCTTGCTAGATGCATGACCCTGGTCACATTGCTTAACTTCTCTCGACCTCAGTTATCTGTTAAAGAGGGAGATGGGACTCACTGACTTCTAAGCTCTCCTCCAGCTGTCAGTCTGTTTTGGTTGTGTGTGTGTTTAGTTGGTGACAGAGAGCTGATTCCTTGGCGCACTGGAGGAGGGGATTTCTAGGGGACTACACTGGTGAATCTTTCAAATCCCTCCCTCCTCTAGGATTCATATGTCTCAGAGCCCATATTGATTGTCCAAATGATTGTACAAATCCTTCTTCCATCTCTTCCCATCTCCTTGAGGAAGCCACCCAGAAATAGGAGAAGGAGAAGAGGTCACTGCCAAGTCCCTTCTCTTAGCTAAGTCTCCTCCCTTTCCCCCTCTTTGTTGTGTGGGGGCCAACAGAAAACCTTACCCTGGAGAGAAGCTGTTTGCCTCAATCCAGCCGATGACTGGATTATCCCAGACCAACGACAGTGAGGTCTCTAAAACTGGCAGAGGTCAGGATGACCAAAACTTTGCTCTATCAGCCAGTATTTTTGTTCTAGGGAAGAAGATCAGATTAACGTGAATATTGAGAAAGGAGTGACCAAGAGACAGCAGGTGAGAGTTTTGATGAGATGCTTGGGTTTGTTTGTTTTTTGAGGGGGTAAGGCAACTCAAATGGGGTTAAGTGACTTGCCCAAGATCACACAGCTAGTGTCAAATGTCTATGGTTGAATTTGAACTCAGGTCCTCCTGATTCCAGGGCCAGTGCTCTATTCATTTCGACACCTAGCTGCCACCCCACCTTTTTTTTTTTTTTTAATAAAGCTGTGATTTCATTGGTAAAGGGAACATACAGTGAGAAAATTCCTAGCAATGCAAACTTGCAGCTGTTCTATAATTTATAATCTTAGAAAATTCCTGAAAGGCTTTGACTTGGCCAGGGTCATGCAGCCAATATGTTTCCAATGTAGGACTTGAACCCAGTTCTTCCTGACTCCAAGGTTTTTTGGGGGGTGGAATTGATAGTTCATTCATAAAATATTTTTTCTGAGTTAATTCTTTTAATTAAGAAAATTTTATTTTTTCTGCCCTTTGCTCCCCTCCTCCCAACCATGGAAAATGCAAAACAAAACCTTGTAACAAATTGTTGTGTTGTTTAGTCATTTCAGTCACATCTGACTCTTCATGACCCTATTTGGGGTTTTCTTGGCAAAGATACTAGAGTGGTTTGCCATTTCCTTCTCCAAATGGGACGAATATGCATAAACAGAGCAAAATCTTGCCTCAGCCACGTCCAAAATGTATCTATCATTCTGCACTTTGAGTCCATCCCTCCTCCGTCAGGAAGTAGACAGCACGGTTCATCTACCGTTGTAGCTGGTCATTTTTCATTAATCTGAGTTCTTTAGTCTTACAGAGTTGTTTGTCTTCACAGTGTTGTTATTATCTAAATTGTTCCCCTGCTTCTGCTCACCTCGCTCTGAATTATTTCACAGAACCCTTCCCAGGTTTCTCTGAAACCATCCTCTTCATTTCTTGTAGCACAATACAGTCCCTGACAGCCCAATATGGTCATTTGTTCAGCTGTTTCCCAGTTGATAGGCACCTCCTTATTTTTCAGTCCTTTGCTACTACAGAAAGTTCAGCTCTATATCCATTCAACCACACAGCCTCTCAACAGGGAAGGAGGGAGAGCAGATATTGTTATTCCCATCTTTCAAGTGACACTCAAAGAGGTTAATTGAAGGGGCAGCTAGGTGGCACAGTGAGTAGAGCACTGGTCCTGGAGTCAGGAGGACCTGAGTTCAAATCCAGCCTCAGACACTTAACACAAAAACTAGCCATGTGACCTTGGGCAAGTCACTTAACCCCAATTGTCCTGCAAAAAGCAAAAAACAAAACAAAAAAAGAGGTTAATTGACTTTCCCAAGGCCACATAGCTCACAAGTGATAGGAGACAGAGCGTCAGCTCTGGTCTTCTGACACCAAGTCCAGCTTCCTCCTTTACCCAGACTATACCCCATTGCTTATGGTCATGTAATAGAAAATCAATAAACACTTATTGATTTCCCATCCTATATAATGGGATATAGCCAGTTCACTAGATTGGCCTAATCTCCTATACAGGAGTTGTGGGTGTGTTTGTTTAGTTGGTGACTGAGAGAGCCTGAACAGGAAGATGCTCCTAGTTAATGAGGTTGCCTGAGGGATGCCTCCTATTGCCTGTTTACCAGCTAAGACTAGGACCTTTGGGACTCAGGGAGGGCACTCAGTTGAGCTTACTGAGCAATTCAATTGAGAATGACCTTTCCTCAGACTTGCCTAGGAATTGTTTGACTCTGGCACAATCACATGCTGGCCCAAGGTGTCCTGGTGATAAAAATGAGAGTTAAACTAGTATCACAGACCATGGAAGGTTTATCTAAGGCCACCCTGCCGTGTATCCCTGGGGAGGTAGTATGGATATGGGAAGTGGTCATGCATGCAGAGCTGAGATCTAAGTGAGGCTGGGGATGGGGGTTGGTCTGCCATGGAATAAAATACTAACTTGAACAATCTTTGATTCTAGGAGATCTTTTGGTAACCTTTAGGATAAGAGTCCTTTTGAGACAAGAAAGGCTTTGAGTAAGTGGGTGAGGGGTGGAATATCTCATTATCCTCTATTCTCAAATTTTCTTAGTACACTGTGACTGGATTTTTCCTTTCTCTTCCTTGTATGAATTTCTCCTTTCTCTCCCTTCTATTATACCTATTAGCGCACATTCATGATTTTATCCCTACAGCTTATTTCTTAGCAGTCCTTGGAATCTACCAGCCCAACACAGCCAAGGAAAGTAGTGAGGGCAGCCACAGCTTTCTCCAAATAGAAGCAGGGCTGTGATAACAGCCAAAAGCAAAATCCTTCAGGTCACAGACAGAATGTGATGGTCAAACCCCAAGAGTCCAAGAATTGGAAAGGAGCCATGATTGAAGGCCAGATTAGCATAAATGAAAAGGGGCAATATTTGTGACAATGTATTTGACTGAATTCCTTGTATTTTCCTTGTGAAATAGATGGGGGAGATGGGGACTGAATGATCATCAGATACTCAGGCGGGGTTTAATTGGTTGAATGTCTTAACCCAAGGTTAATTAATTGTTTGATGACAATCTGAAAAGCGACCTCTAGACTAGGCCATGTTCTGTTCAATATTTTTATGAGCAAATTAATCTTTTCTTAAAAACAGTATTTTATTTTTCTTAATTACATGAAAAACTATTTTTAATAGTTTTCAAAATTTTTGAGTTCCATATTCTCTCTGTCACTCCCACTCTTCCCTACTCCCTAAGACAGTAAGCAATTTGATATAAACTATACATGTGCAGTCTTGCAAAACATATTTCCAGATTAGTCATGTTGTGAAAGAAAACATAAAAAAACCACACACAAAAAATTTAAAAAATAATATATTTCGATATGCATTCAGACTTCATCAATTCTTTCTCAGGAGGTGGATAGCATTTTTCATTATATTGTCATTCAGTTATTTTCAGTCATGTCCTACTCTTCCTGACCCTCTTTAGGGTTTGTTTGTTTGTTTTGTTTTGGAGAGGGGAAGGCAAGGCAATTGGGGTTAAGTGACTTGCCCAAGGTCACACAGCTAAACTGAGACAAAATTTAAACTCCAAGATCAGGGCTTTATCACTATGCCACCCAACTGCCTCTAAAACTCATTCATATGTGTGGCATGCCATCAAACATCCAGGGGATAAAAAGCTGGGAGGATGATATCAGGATCAAAAATGATTTCCACAAGCTGCAATTTCGACAAACTGGGCTGAATGTAATAATGGAAAAACTAAAAGGGATAAGCATAAAGCCAAGTACTTAGGCTCATAAATATCAAATCCACTGGTACAGGATGGAGGAAAATGTGACTTGCCAGTCATTGATATAAAAGAAGGCCTTGGGGTTCTAGCTGGTTACAGGTTTGATATGAGTCAAATATGTTTACAGCGTTATGTGGCAACCAAAGAGAAACAGAGACAAAGAGAAATAGAAAGAGAGAAAGTAGGTGGAGGGAGGAAAGGAGGAGGGAGAGATCATGGAGTCTATGATGAGCACTTTCATGTGGCCGGACTTAGAGAGAAAAAAGGTCCAAGGGAAGAACTGTAATACTCCTCGGAGATGACACCATGACCTGCCTACAGGTTAGGGTGCGCTAAAATGGACTCCTTGATCTTAAGTTCTGTTGCTAGGGTTGTTAACTCCGCTGTGAAGAACTGCAACTCAAAATAGAAAGGAGAATTCCTTGGGCTCATTCTGGGGTACATAGGGTGCTAGGAGCTTCCTAGTGATCACCAGAGCACACCTACAGGTCGAAACCAGTGAATGTCTGCCCACAGAAGAATTCTGCAAGACGCCATGAAAGAATGCTGGAGGGGGATGCCATTTCAACTGGAATACAGCTGCAGTCATCAGAGGTATAGGAGTGGCAATATGACACAAGAGACCCTAGAATAAAAAGAGAAATCCCCCTGCTTGGCACTATGACATCGGAGAAGAAGACTGAATATGGGAATCCGTGAGACTTGTAATTCCCTTGGAGAATGCTTTTGTGTTCTTTGAATATTTCTTTCCCTACCAATAAAATTTTGCTTTGGTGTATCATGGAATAAGTGATTTCAGGTTCAGATGTATTCTGTTAACACTTTTGCCAATGACATTTTGTTAACTATCATTCAACAAATATCTAGTAAGCACCTACTTATTACAGAGTACTGTGCTAGGTTAATGGAGATAGCAAAGTTTAGATTAAGATTGGCTCCATCCCTTCATGGAGTCTGCAGGCTGGAAAGGGCACAAGACATAAATATACAAGTATACTAGACCCAGTGTTCTAGGCAAGTCTCTAAGACTATAATTGCAGAGAAGGCACTTATCTGCATTTGTAGAGGATATTTCTTAAACTGAGAGTTCTTTATATCAGTCAATCATAAGTTCAGTCCCTATCCCAAAGGGCATTACTTACTTTGATATTTTCATTGCTCTGTCATCTCATTGATTTGAGGTATTCTCCAATCTATGCCTGCCCATCCTGTCTGACTCCCATTCATTTCTCCCATAAATCCATAGAAATTGGGAGGGGTCTACCCAATACAGTGTGGGCCTTCACCATGTTTTCCTGACATTGTATGATTGCCAGTTGAGGATGTCAGCTGTCTATTGGTTTTTCTTCACTCTTGCTATTTTATGGGCCCATCATTTTTAGCAGTCATACTAAGTGACAGTCTCTAGTGGCATCCTTTACCCATTTCTTCTGTACATATCATAGTCGGCAGAGTAGACAGTCTTCATTTATTTGTTACTTCCTTTGTGATGGGTAGGACAAACTTTTAAAAAAATAAATTTAAACTTAAATACAAAATAAGAAAAGGAAAAAAAAACATTGCCATGTACATAGCAGAACAGGAAATGATTCAGTATAAAGCAATGAATTTCCATTTCAAGAAAACCTACATAATAAATACTACACATTGTCTATCTTTTCTTTGTTTCCTTATGTTTTCTTTTGTCCTTTGCTGTGCACTTTTTATTTTTTTTTCTCTTCCTCTCTCCTGCTCCCAAGAAAGCATAGATATACACATATGCATATAAACATAGATATCCATAAACATACACATATATAAACATACACACTCAAATGTATATATATATAAGACTGTATTATGCTTATTTTCTACTGACCTTCTGTTTCTCTGTAGGTGGAGAGCATCTTCCTTCATAAATCCAAGTCTTTCCAGATTTTTCTAGGAAAACTCTTTTAAGAAATTATCTTTCTCATTTAGAAGGCTCTGTGACATACCAGGGCTTGATGCAATTAGCACAATGTCATCTGAAAACAGAAACATCTGGAGTATAAGTACATTAGTGATTGTAAAATAATGTACTTGGAGAAGAAAGTTGGAAATAAGTCCCTTAAAATATTGTGTTGATTGAGGGGAGGGGGAGTTTGTGAGGTTTATGGAATGTTTCCTTTAGGTAGCATATTTTAAATGACTTGCAATCATTCAAATGAAAGATAAACATAAGATATTATGATCATGTTCCAGGTAAAATGAAAGGAAGACAATAGGTCTTCGAGAAGGTTCTTTAAGAGAATGGGTGTGGGAGGGAGGGAATATTAGTTTGAAAAAACTAAGGAGAATGTTTGAAGCCCAGGAATTTTCCATTAGACAATAGGTGTGAAAAGCATGGGCAATTTTGCCGGGTCATGCAAGTTCATAGATAATAGTATACTTACAAAATGTTCGGATGACAGGAAAGGGAGGGATAGGTACTACTCCATACTGTTCGGCTCCTCGGTGGAATTATATAAGGGTTCAAAGAACAAGGGCTATGACTCAGCTTAGCCCCCTTCTATCCCTGAACAGGTAGGAAGAGATAATGGTGAAATTTTGGAGCAGATGGAGTCCAGTATCTGGAGATAAGTGAACCAGACTACTGACTTGTGACACTGGTGTCCTGAAAACACTGAGCACTTTGACTTTGGAGGACCTCCTTATTACAAATCAACACACCCTGCCTTGCTGTGTAGATACATTTGTATATGGAGGTGAGGGGGCTGCATCAACCTGAACCAAATGTTGTACCTTTGCTGAGTATCCTTTCTATGCTATGACTCAGTAAACCTCTTTCCGTCAA
Organism: Petaurus breviceps papuanus; assembly: GCF_028583685.1. Classification (NCBI taxonomy): domain Eukaryota; kingdom Metazoa; phylum Chordata; class Mammalia; order Diprotodontia; family Petauridae; genus Petaurus; species Petaurus breviceps. Next base: position 1,904,259 of record NW_027187251.1, read on the forward strand.
GAGTTGATGGATAGACAGATCGACAGACAGATGGATCTTTAAATCTCATTTTGTTCCAATTCTGAACCTGCAACCTATTAAATTGAGCATGAAACCTTGTGGCAATGGCCCTTCTGGTGGTATTTGGAGAACCCTTTCAACAAGAAGTGAAGGAAGAGGGGAAAGGAATAATGATGTTGAGTAAAAAGAAGCAACTGACTCTAAGTCTTCACTATCTCCTCTGCAATGAACTATAAAATTGGTGTCACACTTGATGCCTGCATCAAAATGGGCACAGACCGAACGGAGAAGTGTGGAATGATGGACACAAGCCGGGAGGGATCTGTCATAACAGTTCCAATTTATTGAACAGAGAGCAGGGTTTATATAATGAATGTAAAGCAATTATCTCTTAGGTTCCCATGAGAAAATGTTTCATGTCCTTGTTCATTTATGCACATCTGTATGTTTTAATGTCCTTGTTCACTTACATAAATCCGTATGTTTTAATATCCTTGTTCCCTTGCATGCATCTATGTCTGGGTCACTGCTTGGTTATCACATCCTAAACTCCTGCAAGTCAGGAAGAGATGGTAAGCCAGTCTTAAGACATAATATAGCCTTCACAGGGAGGTGGCTTGGTAGAAATCCTGAACCAGAGTCTTCCCATGTACGGACCAGGTCAGAGACTGGCCCTTGACACAAACTCAAATAGAAATAGATCCCTGTAGGTCATATATTGACTTAGAAAACCACAAATTAACATTATCTGTGTTGTGTTACAGTTTTTTTTTTATTTTGCTAACATTTCCCAATTACCTTTAATTTGGCTCCGGGGTACTCAGGAGTTTTATGGAACAGCTTACAGCCCTCAAGTTACAAGTTGGACACCTCTGAGCTAGAAAATGCATAGAACTGATTTCAGATTGGGAAACTCAAGAATAAATGAAGTTGTTCTGTCATTTCAGTCATGTCTGACTTTTTAATGACCTCATTTGGGATTTTCTTGGCAAAGCTTGGAAAAAGCAGCATAAAACTTTACTGAAGAAAATAACTCCTTGAAAATTAGAATTGGCTAAATAGAAACTAATGACTCCATGAAACATCAAGAGATAATAAAACAAAGTTAAAAGTCTAAAAAATGGTAAAAAAATAATGTAAGCTATTTCACAGGAAAAACAACTGACCTGGAAAACAGATCAAGGAAAAATAATTTAAGAATCATTGAATTATCTGAAAGATATAAATCTATGCATATATATGCATAGATATAGATAGATATATACACCCATACATAGGTGGATCTGTGTGTGTGTGTGTGTGTGTATACCCACCTATACATACCTACATATTGATGTGTGTGCTTACATACACACTTGTCAATTCCCATTTGGGGGTTGTTTTCTCTGAACTTCAGTCTCTGACTTCATTCTTTGTCAAATATTTATACATATTAGATAGAACATAGATAAAATAAATATATGATAGATCTAGACCATAAACATCTATCTATATAGATAGAAATATTTGAAATACAACTATAGATCATATATATCTGATGTGTACCTATGAATATCTTGTTCATGCATATTATTAATATACATCACTCAGAGGACCTTATAGAATTAATTACCTATGTGATGTTGGACAAATTATTTAATCTTCCTGATCCTCAGTGAGGAGGCAGACTAAATAGCCTCTGTGGCTCCTTCCAGCTCTGTCTTCAAGCCTATGAGCTTAAAACCTCTCCTTTCTTAGTTCTCTTTTTGTCTGACGTTCAGTGGACTCTGTGTATACATATGGTGACTACAAAAAAGAGCTTTTGCTCCTTCAGCTAAAAACTGCATGTGATCTTAGATTGCACTAAGAGAAGCATCATGTCCAGAACAAGGCAATGATGGTTCCACTCACTTGTCCCAAAGGATCATAGAACTAACACTGGGAAGGTCCTTAGAGGGCATCTAGTCCAACTCCCTCATTTTATAGATGAGGAAATTCGTCTGCCCTGGTCAGATCAGATGTGGAGCATCATGTTCAACTTTGGCCAAACCATTTCAGGAAAAAAGCACAGATAAGTAGGAGATTAACTAAGAAGGTAAAAGGCCTCAAGTCCATGCCCTAGGAGGATAGTCTGAAGGAACCAGGGATGTTTAGCTTGGAGAAACAAGGCTTAGGAGGGACAGTCATCTTCAAGTATTTAAAGGGTTATCATGTGGAAAAGAGACTAGATTTGTCAGGTTTGGTCCCAGAAATCCAGATTAGGGGCAATGGTGGAAGGTATAAAGAGGCAGATTTAAGAAAACTTCCCAACAATTAGATGTTACCCATATAGCTCTGGGGACTTCATCACAACTCCCACTTGTATGGATCAGTTGGGTTCTCCAGAGTGAGGCTACATTTCCCTTCAAAGGTCTAGGGATACTTCTGAGGGTTCATGAGGTTTTCTCATGATTTCAACTCAAGTCCCTATTCCAGTGTGTTCTTCCTAATATCAAATGCAAATTATCTTGTTGATATAATCTAACCAGTTCCATTTAAAACCTCCTCAATCTATTGATACAATTGATTGATATTCTAGTATCATTTAACCAAATACAATCAGTTATCTTTTCCAAGGGGATATATGCAGAGAAGATGCAGAAGGCAGTATAAAATATCTTTCCTCTCCACACCTTCCTTCAACAGCCAGGTACACACTTTTTCCTACATTCCCTCTGTCTCTAGGGAAGGGAGGCTCAGTTGCTATAAAGCATTTACTTCTGAATGTGGCATAACCAAAGGAAAAGTTGTCCCCTTTTTGTTGCCTTTGTGGCACTGATATCAATCAATAAACATGCATTAAGTGTCAACATTGTACTAGTCACTGTTCAAAGTGCTGGGGTTAAAGACAGTTCCTGCCCTCAAAGTGCTTACAATATAGTCATAAAAAAATGTAAACCTAAATTCACCCATTGCTATGTTAAGCCAAGCAGTTGACTCAAGCTTTTATTCCCCATTGGGCATGGCTGTTTGAAACTCTACTGCGGGTCCTCTGGCAGCTCAATCTTCTTGACATTCAAAGCTCTAGAGATAGAAGCTTAGTTCTTTCCATCTCTGATACTCCTCCACTTAGGGGAGGAACAAATAGACAAAACAGCATAGAAGTAGGGGTGTGTTAATAAATGATTAACAACTGACTCTCAGAAAAAAATGTATACATAACATACTTTTAAAGTTTAATCTGTATTAGAAACATCTTAATCATTTCCTTAAGTCTAAGCAATCAACAAAACAATAAATCAAGCCTTGCTTTATAGTGTTTGCCAATTTCTGAGTATATATGACCACACTCAAAAATTTAACAACCAGCTTTCTGTAGCAAGTATGAGCTGGCCCTTGTATACCCCTGGTCAGGAGCAATGATAGGGCCATACACATAGTCATGACTTCATGTTGACCAGGTAGAGGAGGACAGTAAGAAAGCCACTGGAGCAATTATTGCCTCTTCACTCAAAAATATTCTGAAATGGAATGGGGCTATTTCAGGAAGTAGTGGTTGCCACTTCACGGGAGGTGGCAGAAACTGGATGACCATTTGTCAAGGATATTTTAGGGGGGACTTTGTTCAGGTAAGGGGTGGCCTCTATTTCTGAGATTCTGTGACTCCTGATAATGAACAGTTCATTTTTTACGGAGGAAAGGAAATATTGGGATTCTGAGGAAGAAATAGGAGAAGGTGGTCCATGTGAGTGGGGTCTATGCAAATATGGACACCCAGGTAGGGTCAAAAGATTATAAATTCAGAGCTGGAAGGGATCTCAGAAGTCTCCTCATTTTATAGATTCAAACAAACAAACAAATAAATAATCCAAGGCCCAGAGAGATTAAGTGATTTGCCTAAATTCATGTAAGAAATAAGGTAGAATTAGAAGTGAACCCAGGTCTTTTGTCTCCAAGTGCTGTGATTTACCAATCTCAGGTCAAGTGGGTGTTGCTTTGTATCAAAATCGATTTTCTTAAAATCTCCTCTTCCTCCCAGATGATTTGGGAAAAAGCAGCCATAAAGATGTTTCTATCCTTTCTGCAATGCTGACATCTGGCTAAAGGCTGCTCTCTGCCTTCATCTGCTTCCCTCTTTGCCCCTCCCTCTCTATCACAGTGTTTTAAATCTTACCACCCTCCCCTTTCTCCATCTCTCCCTTCTTCTCACTCTCTAACTTCACATCACCAATTTATTCATCAAACACCATCTGTGCAGTGGTGTTTGGGCCCCATTTGTGTCTGCAATGGATTCATTGTAGAATATTTAACCACAGATCAGCGATTTTCATTGATGCCTACTGGGGAGTGAAAACCCAGACTTCCTCTCCCAGTACAAATTCTCACTTAGTTAGGGTAATCACAAAGCCCCCTGCAGGCAAATGAATCAAAAATAAATTTGCCATCATTGCAGACATTAAACCCTTACTGAACAACTGTTCAGAGAAGGATGGACAGAAAAGCAGGGAGTATCAAAGAGTGACTCTTTCCTCTCTCTCCTGAAGGGTCCTCAGAAAAACTGGAGACTGGGAAAGATGAGAGGCTTGAGATTTGTGCTGTTCTCTGGAGCCTGGCCCCTAGACTCCTGGCATCAATCAGCTCCATTTTAGGACTATGGGGGTCAATTGAGTTAATCAATCAGTACAGGAATTTAATTGCTTCTATGTCTGTTTCTTTTATATTCCTGATAAGAAGCATAGTCAGAGAGTCACATTCTAGCTTGGAGTGAAAACTTTCATTCTGTTGGCTTAAAACATTTTGTCAACATGATCTTATATATACTCACAGTATCTATGGAGGCAAGGAGGGATTGTGCTTGTTGACTGATTGATTATTATCTTCTCTCAGAGGGAGCAAGTGGAGACGTGACTTTTTTGTTGTTGTTTTGGTCATGCCCAAACCCCTCTTAGGGTTTTCTTGGCAAAGATACTGCAGTGGTTTGCCATTTCCTTCTCGAACTCATTTTATAGATGAGGAAACTGAGGCAAACAGGGTTAAATGACTTGCCCAAAGTCACACAGCTAGTGAGTGTCTGAAGCCAGATTTGAACTCAGGAAGGTGAGTCTTCATGCTCTAGGCCTGGCACTTTATCCACTGCACTGCCTGGCTGCCCGCCTCAGGTCACCATCAAATAAAAAGGGACATTTGGGGTTTGAAAATGATGGATTTGGTTAGGACCCAAAGGAGGTATTGTCAAATGTGAACCTTGTTACAGACTGTAATTTCATATTGCATCTTCACTGTGTGGGGGAGTTCAGTGTGACTGACTTAAGTGGTGATTGAGGCCAGAAGGAACTAAAGAATGCAATCCAGACGTAGGCTTAAGAATCCCCAAGTGCAGACCTTTCCTTATTTATTACCTGCAAACTACTCTTTGTAGCTAGGTGGCATAGTGGATAGAGTACCTGGCCTGGAGTGGGGAAGACTCATATTCCTGTGTTTAAATCTGGCCTCAGACACACACTAGCTGTGTGACCTTGGGCAAGTAATTTAACTCTGTTTGCCTCAGTTACCACAATCTGTAAAATGAGCTGGAGAGAAGGAAATGGCAAACCACTCAGGTATCTTTGCAAAGAAAACCCCAAATGGGGTCATGAAGAGTTGAGCACAATTGAAACGACTGAACAACAACACCACTCTTTGAGGGGAACAGCAGTCGTCTCACCAGTAGGGAAGGGGTTATTCCAGCACTGTCCTCCTCCCCTGCCCTATTTGTTTTTTCTGTTCTGACTCAGGTCTTCCCAGGCCCCTGCCTCAGTTAGCTTCCTCCTTCCCATCCCCCTGGATTATGCTTCTCAAAGCTAAATAGGCTTAGGTGAGTCTCCATGGTAACTGAGAATCACAAGCTGGGATGTGGCCAACAGTTCATCAGGGAGAAACTGTGAGTCAAACCTCGCAGGACTCTTCTGAAGAACAGGAACCAGACAATCAGACAGACAGGCTAAGAAACACAACCACAGCCCTGCTCCCTGGGACTCTCTCCTACCTATCCTATTTTGTTTTTCCCCTTTAGGAGGAGGGAGAGAGACAGAAAGAGAGAGGAAGCAGCAGCCAGCAGGAGCAGAGAGGAAAGGAAGAAGCTTAGTTAAAAGATTAATTTAGCCAGCCACACTCCTGCCCTGCCTCTCCTTCCTGTGTGCTCATTCATCTTTCCCTACCGTTTCATGGCTTCACAAAACCTTCTTGCCTTTCTTTGAAAGGATCCAAACAATCCCCTCTCCACAACTGGAAACAGAAAGTGGTACACTCTCTCTGCCCAGAAGGTGCCGGTTATTGCAACCAACTTTGGAAATTCAGGTAAGAAGTCTGCCCACTTAGACATCTGTGCCCAGAGAAACACTTTGGGCAATCCAAGCATAGTGTGGAGGGGGGAACAGAAGTTAACACCTCATGTGATCCACCTGTGAGGCAGGCTTTAGGTACCAGGTGCTAATTCACCTTCCCCTCCTCTAGACACTGGTGCCTCCTGGGTGGTATGTTTGATGAGAGTTGGGAGACAGCAATTTAGTTGGATAGACCTGTCAATACTTCTCTAAATGCAGGCTGGGAATGTGGTCCAGGTAAACTTTAGAGAAAGGGTTCACTTCGATTAATTTCAGAGATTTGCCAGAACCAACTCGAATAGACACTCAAGAGCAGATTGTTAAAGTGTGAGAATTTACGCCTCAGAAATTGGCAAATGCTACAAATCAAGGGCTTAATTTGTTTTGTTGAAATAATTAATAATGCAGATTAAACTTAAAAATGTGTTTGGCAGACTTTTTTCCCCTGAAGAGCCAGTTGTTAAACATTTGCCACAACACCACTGATTTAATTCAAGTTTCAATTCAAGTACTTGACTAGGAGCCATGAATCATGTGTCATTGAAATTGTGTCAAGTCAGGGCCAGCAAAGCCAGATTGGTGATTATCCAATATCCCCAATCGTCCTCTTTCTCTTTTCTCCCAGAGATGATCTAGAAACAGAGAGAGGAGGAAAGGTAGCAAAGAGTCAGAGTGGATAGAGTGCTAGGCTTAGAGTCAGAGAGACCTAAGTCCCAATCCTGCCTCAGACATTTGCAAGTCATGGGACACTGGGGAAGTTACTCTCTCAGCCTCAGTTTCCTTATTTGTAAACTTGATGGCCTACTGAGGTCTCTTCCAGGCTTTAAATCTATGATATTCTGAAAACAGGCTCACATCAGTTCTTGTGAGCTGCTCAGATCAAAGTTGGTGGATAAAGGGTGGAACAGAGAGATATAAATTGGGATATTTGGATTTTCCATGGATTTCAGCTCTGCATGTTCTTGCCCAGTTCCCTGGGACTATAAAGCCACAGCATGGTTACTTTATATTTGCATTGAAGGTCGAGGTGCTTTGAGAGGGATTAAGGCCATGATAGTGTTTTGGGATCCAAGGGTAGAGTCAGTGGTAGGGAAGTCAGCTGTAACTCTAGGTCATGGAGAGAGTTGGTATTTCAGAAGGGCCCCAATGTGGCATCCCTTCTAATCCAAACCAGTAAGCATTTTTCAAATGCCTACTATGTGCAAGGCACTTTGCTTCTAGCTGAGAATACGAATACCAAAAAAAGGCCCCCTTTGTGAAAAATCTTACTCTATTCTCTCCAAAATTATACTCTGCGGCAGCCACCCCAGGTACCTGGTTACTCTGTTGCTACAGGTAGATGAAGCCTGACTACAATGAATCATAGATCTCCTGGCTTAGTAATCAATTTTTCTGAGACTCTTCTTTCTTATAGTAAGGTAAAAGACCTCCTCCCACACCAAAACCCCTTCAATGAGTGGTCATTTTCCTTCATGCAAAGGTGTCTATGAGCTTTGGTGACCACAGGAACATGCTAGGTAGGCTAGGTAGATCAAGCCCTTTTTAGTGACTATTGGAAAGATGTCTTTTCAGCCTACTTTCAGCAGAAACTCGTTCATGAGATTCAGGTATAAGAATCAATCCCACACTTTGTATTCAATGCAGCACCCTGTCCTAGGCAAAAAGGGGTTATGCAGAAGTAGAAAGAGCCATTGGGATTTCCATGATGGAGGTCCCATCTAATGAAGGAGCTAAAAAATAATAATGGTAATAATAATTCACATTTGGATAGCCTTTTAAGGTCACCATTATTATCTTTATTTTACAGAAAATGAAACTGAGGCACTAAAAAAAGGGAGTTCGTTTCCTATCATCACAGAGTTGGTATCAGAGTTGAGATTTGAACCTGATTCTAAATCCAGGACTCTTCTCTAGATCATACCTGGCTTCCAATGCCTTGACACAGGGGGTATGGAATAAGTGTCATAGTCTAGCTTTCTTGCTTACACATCAGAGTTAATAAAGGGGAAGAAGAAAGGATTGATGCTTATGTGATCTAGCCATACTTGCAAAAAGAAAAGGTTATTTACATCTCTGGTCTGTACTTCTGACCCAGGCTGCTGCCTAATAAAGGTTCTTGGGCCCAAGGAGGTAGGGGCACGGCTGTGGGTAACTCTGTATGTTCTATACCCGAGAGCAGCTGAAGAAGGTGATGGGTGTGCCTTGTTGAAGGAGTCAGGAGCACCCTTCTTCATGCACAAAGGATAAAACTTTGCTATTATTGTCATCACTGTGATTTCCCTCATTCCCTGCCCTGACTTTTAATAACCCTGTAACCGAAGAGAAATGAAAACACCTAAATTCCATCTTGCCCTTGAGGCACGTTTCTGATTTTTCTAACCTATCTAATGAGCCACAGATGGTAGCATTGTCTCTTGGGTTTCATGAAGTGAAGGAGCCATTCTTCTCCTCAGAGATATTTAAAAATAAGCAGAATAGAAGTTACAATGTGTGAGGGAGGGTAAAGGCAATGGAAAATGAAGTATGGAAGGGAGCAAACAGGGAATGGAAGGGAAGACAGAAGGGAGCAGGGGATACAAAGAGGGAAAGAGGAAAAGATGTTTGGATCTGGAGCCAGAGGAACTTGACTTGAATCCTGACGGTACCACTTGGGAAATGTATGACTTTGGGCAAGTTGCTTATTTTTCCTATGCCTCAATTGTTCTGTCTGTAAAATGGGGAGGTTGAACTAGACTAGATGACCTCAGAGGATTCTCCTAGCCCTAAATCCTTGACATCATGAATGGAACTGGAGGCATGGCCTATGAGGGAAGGAGCTATCCTTTCATGGATAATAGAAAAAAACAATCTCAGTAGGTACACACACACACACAATTCCCCACATAATCTATCCATTTGCTAGGAAAACTGCCAAGGAACCAAATGCAGTTCTTCCTCAACCATGGATTCCCAGGGCCTCCATGACTTTTGAAGGTGAGTTAAGGAGCATGAGGGTCAGCAAAGGACAGAGGACAGATTCATTGGCCCAGCAGGGAATTATATCCCCCACCCTAGGCAGCTAGGCAGCACAGTGGATAGGACTATGGATTCAGTCAGGAAGCCTTGAGTTCAAATCCTGCCTCAAATACTTACTCATTGTATGACTCTGGACAAATCATTTAGCCTCTGTCTGCCTCAGTTTCCTCTGTTGTAAAATGGGGGTAATAATAGCATCTACCTCACAGGATTGTTATCAGCATCAAATAAGATATTTGTAAAACCCTTTGCATGGTGCCTGGCACATATTAGGTGCTTAATAAATGTTTTCCCTCCCCCTCCAAAAAATAAACAGCAGTCAAGGACAGGCAATATAATAGGCACAGAGGAGCGGTGTGGCTCCCCTTTGGTGCTGATAGTTTTCACTTTATAAAGGGAAAAACTTCCATTGATATAAGTGCTTCTTTATATTTGTACTATATCTTGGGAATGTCCTCATTTCTGTTGAAGACAGCACCTTTCAGTCACCCAGATCTGCAACCTCAGAATCATCTTCAGCTCCTAAATTACCCTCTTCTCACCTCCATATCCAACCAATGGACACGTCTTTCATTTCTTCCTCCACATCATTGCTCGAATATCTTCCCTTCTCTCCACGAACAGAGTCACCACCCCAGTTTAGATTATCATCTCCTCTTACATGGTTCAGTACAACAGCCACCTAATTTGTCTCTTTGGCAACAACTTTTTTCTCCTCCAATAATACTTCACACAGTTACTAATGTGATGCCCCTAAATCAGAATCTGATCAGGCCACTAAATAAATTTCAATCACTTCTCACTGCTCCTAGGGCACATACAAACTCCTCTCTTCAGAGTTCTTTAAGGCCTATCTCTAACCTACTTTTTATTATCTATCACTCCCTTTTACACCCCCCATGGTCCAGAGAAGCTGGTTTCATCTTTCTTCATGCAAGGTATTTCATGTCCCTCTGTACTTTTGCATGAGACTGTCTCTGATCTCTGGAATACCAGTCCCCCTTACCTCTTCCTCTTAGAGTAAGATAATCCAAATAGAAATGGGGGCTCTTCAAATGTAGGAAAGTATCCCTACAGGCTGCATATTGGCTTAGAAAACCACATTTGACATTATCTATGTTTTTCTGTATTTTTATTTATTTTGTTAATTATTTCACAATTCCATTTTAATCTGATTCGGATCACACTTGGGAGTGTTAAGAGCCACATTCAGGTCATGGGTCACGTGTTAGACACCTCTGTCTTAGAGTCCCTGATTTCATTCAAAATTCAATTCAAATGATACTTCCTACATAAGATCTTCTTGATTACCCCTTGCTACTAGTGATTCCTTGGGAAATTAGGACTGTCTTTTGGTCTTTTTAATCCCCATCTTTTAGAACAGTGTCTGTCACTTAATGTATTAATTTTTTTTTTTTGCTTTTTGGAGAGGGGAAAGCAGGGCATTTGGTGTTAAGTGACTTGCCCAAGGTCACATGGCTAGTAAGTGTTAAGTGTCTGAGGTCGGATTTGAACTCAGGTCCTCCTGACTCCAGGGAGGGTGCTCTATTCATTTCACCACCTAGCCATCCCACTTAATGTGTTAAAAGCTTGTTGACTTGACTGTGTAATCTACTCCTATGAGTATATGACCTCTGCCCCTATAGAATCCAAGTTTCTTAAGGAAAGGAACTGTTTTAATTTTTGTTTTGTAGTATTAGTGCCTAGCACAGTGCCCAGCATGTAGTAGGTATTTAAAAATACCTATTGATCTTTTATTAAAAGATATGTGGACAAGAAGAGATCAGGACCATTTATTTAGCTTTTGTAGTCTGCTATACAAACTGGATAATATGGTTCTGTGTGTAGGGAATAGTGAGCAGTTTGTGTGATTGTCTGAACCAGAGAGTACTGGAAGATGAGTATTGAAATATGATGAATAGGGGTAAATTGACAGAGGGGCCTTAGAAGAGTCGGGCTGTAGGGTTTAGATTCTGTGTGTGTGTGTGTATGTGTGTGTAGGGAGGCATCTCCAGTTGTCCTGATTTATATCTTGCCATTGGACCCAGATGACCCCAGAGAGAGTGAGGTAGGTGACTTTGCACAGTCTTACCTCACTTAAATCTAATTCACTCCCACGTCATGGCATCACCTTCCTGATGTCATCGGTTCTCTTCAAGATCGAAGGACAAACCACAACGACAACAACAACAACAACAACAATTGTTAGGGCCAGAAGTGGAATGGGCTGCCAGGAGGCACTAGTCTCCCCCCACCAGAGGGTCTTCATGCAGAAGCTGGACGGCTACTCCTTGGGGTTTTGGTAGAGGGGGCTCTTGGTTAGGTACTGGTAAGGCTAGTTGATTAATTATTTATTCAATTATGTGATTCTGTAATACTGAGGCAGTTAAGAGCCACTGTGGCATTCTGAGCAGGGCAAAGAAAAGGAGTAATTGTGGCTTCCAGGAGGTAATTCTCCCTGTGATGTGCAGAAGAATTGGTATTTGTTAGGCTGTATCATTCCATCAGGGAGTTCCTTCTCACATCCAACAGACATAACTCCAGAGAGACAGTCTCAGACATAATCACAATACCTTACCCACACACAGTCACAGAAATACATGTTTGTTCACACACACACACACTTTCAAGTCTGTAAACTCCAAAATGCTTTATTGTTGTTCTTGTTCAGTTATTTCAATTGTGTCCAACTCTTCATGATCCCATTTGGGGTTTTCTTGGCAAAGATACTAGAGTAGTTTGCCATTTCCTTCTTCAGCTCATTTTATAGATGAGGAAACTGAGGCAAACAGAGTTAAGTGATTTGCCCAGGGTCACACAGCTAGGAAGTGTCTGGATTTGAATTCACAAAGATGAGTCTTCCTGACTCTAGGTCAGGCACTCTATCCACTGATATAGGTAGTTTTTATCAATGTTTTCAACCTCCACTTACTTCAAGGCTCTGAAAAATCTAATGACAATAGTTCCAAGAACTGGAACATTTGTTTGCCAAGGTAAAGTAAGCCTCTCACTTCTCTGGAGTCTTCCCTGCCTGCCAGCTGTCTTTCCCTCCCCTCACCCCATCTTCCCTCCCTCCCCCTTAAGAACATAATCAGACCAGCTCTGAGCCTCTTAGGGCAAACCGAGAATTAGAGACAGAAATAGCCACAACAGGAATGCTGCCTCTATCAAGGTCCTCAGACACTGGAGGGAGAGGTCTGAAGAGGGACAGGGATGATTGCAAAACATCTGGAGACTCCCTTAACCCCACCTGAGGTAAAAGCTCAACCTTTCAGGGGATCAGTCACACTGTGCCCCTGAAAAGGTGTAATGGTCAAAGTGCTGGATCTGGAGGCAGAAGAAACAGGCTTGATGGAATCCTAATAAAGCTGTCTCCAGACTCAACATAGCCACTGGCCCTAGCTAGCCACTGCCCCCAAATCCATCTTACATTTTTGAACAGATGTGTCCTTGAACTTAACCACACTCACATCTTCCATTTAGCCCAAGACAGGACCACAATACCTAACTATCCATTTTGACCAGACAGAATCATAATAGCTTAGCCAATCAGAAAGTAGCATGACCAGGATGTTTGACCACTGAACCATAGAAGGGACCCCTCCCTATTACCTAATCCCTTAACAAATCTCCCTTTTGGATTCATATTTTCATATTCATAATTTTCCAATATTCATGATTTCTGTTTTGTAATTGCATCTTTACCCCATAAAAATCCATCTCGCTTTCAATGAAGTTGCGGGTTCCTCTTGGAACCTAGCCCTCTTCTGAGGGGCATCAGTCCTCAGTAAATGCCTGCTCTTGGATCAGAGGTGGTCTGACTCTGAGTTCTTTGAGATGACCACACAACATATCATGAAACCAAAACAAGTTCAAATCCCAGAATTCTCGCTTACACCTCTCTGATCTTAGACAAAACACTTGTTTCTCAGGGCCTGGTGTCTTCCTTTATTAAATGAAAGTGGTTTATATATGCTGTCTGATGCTTTCCAACTGTAAATCTGTGATTGAGAATGATCTTAGAAGTGGTTGTAACAAATCATGTTTCTGATCTAACTTTGCCACCAGGTCCTACTAATTTGATTGAAAAGATGGCTCTCTTTAGCAGACCAGGTGTGCCATGGCAGATGGGCACTTGAGCTCAACCCTGTTAGAGACTAGAGTGATCAAAGGACAAGCCCAGTCCAAGTAGGAACTATAGGGCTGGTTAGTTTTTGTTGTCCCCAACCTATCTATAACCTCCCCCTTTTTTGAGTAGCCAACTACTACCCACTAGCAAGCGATTGATATCTTTTTGATGGTGTTCCTCCTATTCTGAAGAAACTAACTACTACACTAATTTACACTGAGGTGTCAACAACTTAATAGTTTTCCTTACCCATCTAAGTTTTACCATATTTGGCAAGGAAGGAAGGAAAGAAGGAAGGAAGGAAAGAAGGAAGGAAGGAAGGAAGAAAGAAAGAAAGAAAGAAAGAAAGAAAGAAAGAAAGAAAGAAAGAAAAAGAAAGAAAGAAAGAAAGAAAGAAAGAAAGAAAGAAAGAAAGAAA
>NW_027187251.1:1918150-1931417 GCF_028583685.1 Petaurus breviceps papuanus
GAAGGAAGGAAGGAAGGAAGGAAGGAAGGAAGGAAGGAAGGAAGGAAAGGAAAGGAAAGGAAGGAAGAACAAAAGAAAGAAAGAAAAGAAGAGAAAAGAAAAAAAAGACAAGGAATGACTGTTGCCTGCTTTATTTTTTAAATTTGGAGCTGTAATTACATTTGTGTAAAGGTGTTGAAACTCCTTTTATCAGTCTTGTTTTACATTAAAAAAAATCTAAGTATAAACTAGAAAATCGTCAGCAAACATTAATATTTCCATACAGAAAAAAGACCACTAAAATGGAGATGTCACATGAAACTCCAAATCCACTAATACAGCTTGTTCCTTTTAATATAATTTGCTAGTACCAACATTTATTAGGCTTGTCTGTCCCCCTCTAATTCCCCCACTTGCTTCCTCTGATTATTTTTAATCTTTCATTAACTATATTTTCTTTCCTCTTTCGTTCCCTCCCTTTTTTGCCTCTCTATCTCTAGCCCCCCACTTTCCCTCACCACCTCTTCCTACCCTAACCCCTCAACCCGAAACAAAAGCCCTTTGTTGTAAGCAATTTAGTTTTAGATAATTGCCTGGGGGAGTCCTGAGAGGATAAATATCTTGACTTTGATCCCTACGCTTGGGTGAATTGAATTCTATCTGGCCTTCCAGGACTACAGGGAAAGTCAACCCTCAGCAAGGCCACACTCATTCAATACTGATCAAAAATAAAGATAAAACATCAAGTGTGAGCTTTGTGGGGCAAACTGAGATTCAATTTACAGGCAAGTTGTTTTTTCAAAGTAAAGTTTAAGAACTTTGGGAAAACAGATTCCATTATCTTCCCCAATGTCTAAAATTCACTCTCACAGGTCAATTATTCGAACAACTTAATTCAACCTCATTCTCTCATGTGCTGCTGCTCTGTGGGTGTATGTATACACTTGTTCATTTAATATGCACCAAAAAAGGCTCTCTGTGGGAGCTAAAGCCCCTTTCCTCTCATTATCCTCATTATAGATACTGAAGTGTTTTTATAGTAATAACCTTCCAGAAACTGGACTCCTTAATTAATCTGTCTGCCTATAACCTTATCCTTTCCAGGTTAACAGATTTCCATCATCTCATAACCTAATATCTTAGTGGGTAGAAAAAGCCACAAACCTTAACTCTCCCCAAATGTTATATAGATTAAGAGTGACTCTTGTCTGCCTGGTGTTAAAGTAATCAAAGTAATTGTCTTTTAGATTTACTGCCTGAGGTATCCTAAGAAGTCATTTCTTCTGTGCCAGCCCCATGGGGTTTCCTGCTAACACTCAGGTTTGGTGGTGATACAGATGGTACTTTTTAGAGCAGATAAGAGGTAGGGCAAGGAAGGAGAGAGAGATGTGGTATGGTAGGCAGAGCACTGAATTTAGAGTCAGAGGCCTTGGTTTTGAATTCCAGCTCTGCTCTTTACTCCCAATATGACTTTGGGCAACTCCATGTTTCTGGGTCTCGTTTGTAAACTTTGGACAAATTTAACCTCTGTGAGTTTCAGTTTTCTTATTTGTAAAATTAAGGCATTGGACATTAGATGAAGTCTAAGAAATTCTAATTCCTACCTACATATGATTTGGAGACCAAGATATCTCAAATCTCTAAAAGTCAACAATCTGTGGTTTCATGTCTGTGTTTATTCTCTCCACCAATGCCATTACAATCCTTTAATAATTTAGTACATGGTCTTTGAGAGTTGTTGTAGTAAAAAAAATTCCTCACCTTGTATTCAATCTGTTGATAAGCTTCTCTAGATTCAACTAGGGTTGGTCTTAGGAAAAGAAACATAAAGTCCATCACCAGGCTTTTACTGGAAGCTTTTCCCCCTTGGTAAGACCTGATTGATCTTTTAATCCACTGGTATAGCCTTTGAGGACCCAGGATCATCCTTATGCAAAGTAGGTGGGGACTTCAGTGGAAAATGATGTTGACATATTCCAATAAAGGCATTTTTGCACACTAAACAACTGATGCCACACAGAGTGTGCTATGGGTCTAATGAGAAAGGGCTACCTCAAGAGAAATGAATGGGAAAGGCTATAGACTCAGATCTTTGGTGAACATCTGCCCCTTCGGTGGTGGCTGCTGAAAGTTCTCTAAATAGTGGTTAAAAGGCTAGAACCTCCCATCTAAGGTACTTCCTTATTTAGTCCTAAGCCTCACTGACAATTCTTCTGAAGAACTCAGCCTTGTAGTTCTTAGGTTGCCTCTATCTGCCATCTGGAAAACTCTGTTACTATAGAACCTGAAAATAAACATGTTTACAAACCCCACTAGCCCAAAAGAGCATCATCCAGGGTGATGGAAGCAAAGATGATGCTGTTCCTCTAATATGTACCAAAAAAGGCTTTGTCCTGGAGTTGAATGATTTAGTCCATTCTTCAGTGGCTGTGCTCTCTGGGGGTGCTCCATGTATACTCAAGGGCCTGGACAGTTCATTAGCCATGTATGAAGCCAGAACGTCCTTGCCATGGAAACGATCAAGGGTAGGAAGAACAAATCAAATATCTGTATTTCCAAGCAATATTGTATTTCCAGTGCCATTCTCCATAGTCAATTAAGGAAGGCTGTCTTTTCAATACAAGCCCTTCAGGGATGAGTCATAAGACGGCCCTATAAAGTTCCATTGTGGTTGACAGGAAGAAGGCAGAGAATATCTGTGAATACTCCAAGGAATGGCCCCTATAGACCAGTTCACCTATGCCACACATCCCTTCTAAAAAGAATTAAAAAGTGTGTTGCGGGGGGGGACCTTTTGAGCAAACCTAACTCAATCAGGAAAAAAGTCTGACATTATTTGCAGAGTTCTACACCCATAGTCTGCCACATCTGTAAATGAGAAATGGTGCTATCTTCACCTGTCCCTCTGCTCAGGACAAACTTGGTCCTTATAATTTCATGACTTCCCTTTTGGTTGTTTTATTATTGTTATTTCCATTAACACTGTTATGGTCACTGGTTATCATCTCTCTAGATATGGGGTTCTTAGCCTTTTTTGTGTGTCATAGATCCCCTTTGGAAATCCAGTGAAGCCTATGAACTTCTCAGAATGATATTTTAATTGCATAAAATGAAATGCATGGGCTTCCAAAGGAAATAAATTAGATTAAAATAGTTATCAAGGGGCAGCTAAGTGGCACAGTGAATAGAGCACTGGCCCTGGAGTCAGGAGGATCTGAGTTCAAATCCGGCCTCAGACACTTAACACTTACTAGCTGTGTGACCTTGGGTAAGTCACTTAGTCCCAATTGCCCTGCCTTCCCCCCCTCCAAAAAAAAGAAATAGTTATCAAAATATTTATAAAACAAGTTCCCAGACCCCAAATCAAGGACCCCCTGCTCTAGATTATAAATATCTACAGCTTTCTTCTCACAACTTCTATGGATTAATGAACTCTTACCAAGAACCAACTATGTGCTTGGTCTTTCACATTCTCCTGTTTCATTGTGGGTTTTTTTTTGGAGGGGTGAAGGCAAGGCAATTGGGGTTAAGTGACTTTCCCAAGGTCACACAGCTGGTGTATCAGGTGTCTGAGATGGGATTTGAACTTAGGTCCTCCAGATTCCAGGGCTGGTGCTCTATTCACTTCGCCATCTAGTTGTCCCTCCTGTTTCATTGTTAAAAACCCAACATCCTAACTGCTCATTTGAAGCTCAATATGATATCAACTGGTATTGGGCCCATTGTTAATTGTTTCTGGAGACTAGCACAATGTTTTATTTTGTGTCTTTTGTAAATCACAAGGTGCCATTTAATGTGAGTGGTAATAATTGTTATTATTAATCAGTACTGAAAGGGCCCATAATTTCACTAATGTGAATACTCCTTCCGCCAATCCAGTTTGCAATCCCTTTTTCCCTTAGCAGATGGTCTAATGTTCCTTGAATTAAATTGATTTTTGTCATTTGAAATACCTGAGTGTGCATGAGAAAGGCAGGAGACATAGAAATCATACTTTTAATCTTACGACTTAGCTCCTTCCACATCAAAAGATGAGTAAGTCTGACTCACAGGTAAATATAATTTGGAGGAGACTGATCAGCAGGACATGACTACGCTTTACCTTAAAATTCAACTCTTAGATAAAATACACAGGAAAGAAGAGGAGGAAATTCAGAAGGGAACCCAAACAAGAAGAGAAAATTGGGAAGCCATAGAAACCGGGAGGAAGAGATATGGAGGGAGAGAGTTCCAAGCATCAGGAAGAGCCAGTGAAAACATATGGAGCCGAGGACTTGGAGTGTCATGGGCAAAATACAAGAGGGGTAGAAGGTAGAAGAAGACTGGAAAGGTAGGAAGAGGCCAGGTTATGGAAGGATTTATAAACCAAAAAGAGGATTTTATGTTTGACTTTGGAGGAAAGAGAGTCACTGGATTTGATCCTGGAGGCAAGAGGGGTGACGTGGTCATTTGAGGAAGATCTTTTTTGGCAACTGAGTGGAACAGGGGCTGGTGTGAGGAGAGAGCCCAGACAACAGGCTGGTTCAATAGTTTGGGCATAAGATGATGAGGGACTGTACTAGAGTGGTGACAGAGTCAGAGGGAAGATGGGGGTACCTCTCACAAATGAGAGATCTGATGAAGGTAGAAATAACAAGACTTGGCAATTAATTAGACACTGGATATGAGAGAGTTAGGAGTCTGAGGATGTTACCTAGGTTGGAGTTAGAAAATTCAGTTTCCCTTTCTAATACTATCTTTGTAACCATAGGCAAGTCTCTTAACATCTTTGAGCTCCATTTTCCACATCTGTAAAATGGGGATAATTTACTCCCACTGCCTTCCTAGCAGGGATGTTGTAAAAAAACAACAACAACACTATTTCAATGTGAGCTACTGTTTTTATTATATAAGAGCTCACTTTCCTAAGGAACATAGAGATGAGACATTCCCCTTGGCTTTCAGACTGAACCAACCAAGATCCCAAAGAACCAACTATACTCATGGGATTCCCACACTGTCATGCTAGCATTAGTCCACTGAGGCAATGAGCACTTTAATCTCTCTCATATACAGCCCCTTCTATTCTGTATTTTGCCTCAATAGCAGGGTAGCAGACTACCAAATCCAGAGGTGGAGAACCTGCAGCCTTGAGGGCACATGTGGTTCTCTAGGTCCTCAAGTGTGGCCCTTTGAATAAAAAAAGGACCACACTTGAGGACCTAGAGGGCCACAAGTGGCCTTGAGGCTTCAGGTTCCCCAAACCTGACCAAATTACTAGCAATACTACACCTGGGAGCCCATGTTAACTACTCAGTGAGTAATAACATCATCACCTCCTTTTCCCTATGGAATTTGCTACATCTATTATATTCTTCCCCAAAGGCAACACCTACACACAGCTTCCCCTTTCCTACACAGTAGCATGTTATAATTGTCCTGGGATCCTGAATTCTTCCAATAAAAACTATTTTTAAAAACAAAGACAATTGTTCCCAAACTAATCTCAGTGTTGGTTGCACAGTTCACCAGTCAATATGAAACACTTCATTCCTCCTTGTACAAAGAGGCCTTAGTTTCTTTTTCCTAAGCAGGTCCACCTTGAGTAAGGCATATTGGCTCAGTTTTCTAACCAAACTCTGTCCAGGTATGATACTGAATCAACTATTTCCCCATGATTCAGGCAATTTACCACATGGTCATTAAGACAGCTGAAATTGCCATATCCAAAATAATTGGACACAATGGGGTCATCTTGGTTGCTTTAGCAACCTGATCCATCATTCAGGGATCAATGCAAATTTACAAGAAAACAGCCATGGCTCTGGATATGCTCCAAGGCAAGGATGATTTGTTGGTATCATTATTGTTTCTCTCTATATATATTGGCAAGGACTAATTCCCTTCTGCTTCATTCATTATCGAGCATCCTCTGGCTTCCTTCTAACTCTATTAGTTTCCTGTTGGTGGAGCAGAAAGAATTGAATTTCCCGAGGCCAGGTGGCACTGACAGCCAGAAAGATCTTGTTTGGCTTCCTGAGGGAGATGGGGAAGGTGGGCAAAGGCAAATCGCCATGGTACATACTGTTCTGAAGGCAATGGATGGCAGGAATAGTCTCCAGAGCTGTGGGGATTAATTCATCAAGGAAGTTTTCCTGAACAAGGAGCTATCCTGGAGCAGAGGAGAGAGGCACAGAATAATCTAGGAGTTGGTAGACCCTCTAATCCAATCCATACCTAAATAGGAATCCTCCTTATGGTATCTTTGACAAATGGTCATCCATCTTCTATTTGATCATAGCATTTAGAGCTGGAAGGGACCTTAATTTTAATCTAACTTTTTTATGTTGCCTAGAGTGGTTTCATAATCGTAATCCTATCTAGCATTTATATGAATTTGCAAAGTGTCTTATGTACATTATCTCTATGTACATCTAGTCCTTCCAACAACCTTGTGAGATACATGTTACTATTATCCCCATTTTACAGATGAGGAAACTGAGTCTGCAAAGTTAAGTAACTTGCCTAGGATCACATAATGAGTCAGTGGCCAAGGGAGGATTCAAACTCCGGTTGTCCTTTCTCCAAGTCCAGCACTATAGCACCCAGCTACTACATTAGTGCCAAGGTCAAACAGCTTGCTGGTAAGAAGTGGAGTCCAGGTTCTCTGACTCCAAATTCAGCACTCTTCCCTCTACCCATACTATCTCTCATTAGAGTTGACATATAATTAACATAGTGGTCAACATATAGTTGACATCCAAAAGCTAGAGTCCTTGGCCCCCTCAGCTTTCAGCCCAATGCTCTGTACTCAGGTTATTCTCTCAAGAAAATTCATGGGGATGTTATCATCCTAAATAAAGGAGAATAAAATATACTTCTTTATTACTTAATGGGCGTAACCCATCCCTTGATTTCAGGGCCATCAAACCCTCTTTCCTTTCATACCTCTGCTCTCATCTCTGATGACCTTCTTAAGAATAAAGGCCCAGGACTCTCTATGAGCAATTAGCCTTCCCATGAACTCTCCACTGAGAATGGCTGCAATTAGTACTAGGTAGGGAAGAAAGGCAACAGGGCATGAGAGTACGCAACTCATTGCTCTTCTCAGTGCCCAGAGATTCTTTTCCCCCTACACATTCCTGTAACATTCTGGGGGGGGGGGGCAGAGTGAGTAGGTTGCTGAGGGAGCCAGGGAAAACAGGCAAGACTGCTTTTCTTTGCCAGGAAATAGGGATCTTTCTGTGGCCTCTGGCACACACTTTGTTTTTGAAAGAGTATATCCTTTAGGGAATCATATCCTTCCTGCTAAGCATCATGACAGCTCAAGGAACCACTGGTGCTCCTTTTGTGGGGTTAGAAGGGCTAGCTAGAGGACATCCAACTGGAAATGTGCAAATGGCAGGTGGAGGATGGAGATGTAGGACTAGAGCTCAGAAGAGAGATGAGGACTATAAATTCAAAGGCTTCTGGATTTAGAGTGGAAAGGGGCCTCTGGAACATGATCGAGTTCAATCTTATTTTACAGATAAGGAAACTGAAGTCAAGGGAGATCAAGTGGTTTGCCAAAGGTCACATGGGTATCGTCAGAGGCAAATCTGAACTCTGACCATGAAGCTATCTGCATAGGGACCATCCCTGTACCCATGGCAAATTCCCCTAAGTCTCTAGTGTAGCAAGCTGGGAGACTACCATTCCTCTCACGTCTCCCCATAGTACCCCAAAGTGGGACTGGCCTCCTTCCTCCATCTTCTCTCTCAAAGGTGGAAACCAGAAAAGACTAGATGCTTAAAGGTCTCCAGAGAATGAAGTTCTTACACTCTCACAAAGTCCAACCTACCCTTCATGCAGGGGCAGGACATTGATCTCGACCAGTGAGAAGAGTGTACCACACTAATGGGCTTTGAGACTGGCGTTACATAAACAAATATATACATATTATGGGGAGGTAACAATACTAGCTTGGATTTGTATGGCACTTTCAGATTTGCAAAACACTTTACAAATATCTCATTTTATTCTCAAAATATCCCTGAGAGACAGATGTTATTATTATCCCCATTTTTCTGATGAGGAAACTGAGACAGATGAGGCTAAATGACTTTCCTAAGGTCATAAACTAATAAATGTCTGAGGTCACATTTGAACTCAGGTCTCCCTGACTTCCAGTCTACTTGTCTATCTACTTATCTGCCCTAATTTTGCACACTTAAATCATTTAACTTATGGAAGTATACAATAAAAAAAGTTAGGGGAACACTGCTCTAGCCAACTATGTACCCCCACAAACAACCACAGTGCTGGCTGAGTATCTCATTACTAGACCACCTTCTGACTTGCATGCCCTTCTCTTCCTTGTCCTTGCCCCCACACATGTAGCCACACAGAGATCATGTCCCTGGTTCCGTGGTTCCGGTGGAGTGAGACCCCTCACAAGTTGACTCCCAGAAGTCCAGCAGAGATGGTGCTTGAGACTCTGATGATGGAGCTGGCTTGGCAGATGAAGGAAGCTGAGAAACAGCATCGGGAAAGGGAGAATGAATACCGGAAGATCCGTACTGGTGTTGACTATAGCTGGCTAGCAAGTCCACCCAGGAATGTCTATGACCTTAGCCCTGGGGAGCGGCTTCAGTTGGAGGATGCCTGCACCAAAATCCATCCTTCTTACTGCGGGCCCATGATTCTCAGGTAAGGACATTGTCAGGACTGATTGTGAATGAGAAAAGCAGGCAGCTGCAGTTCATAAAAGCAAAGCCTTCTCAGAGGACATCCAGTACAGCCTTGTCATTACACATTTAGAGAGAGTTTAAGTGCCCAGGAGCCTGTAGGTAATAATTACTCCGATGGGATTTGAACCCAAGCCCTCTGACTTGAAATTCATAACTCTTTTTACTGTATTATAGAGTTCATGCATTATAATTTTAGGAATGCAGATAGTCCTCTCCCCATCCCACCAAAAAAATATCTCCCTCATAGTGGTTGAGAAAGAGGAAGCAACAGAGTACTAACAGTGTTCTTCTCTGGCTAGCTGAGTGTAAACAGCAGGGCTCTATTGAACATGACTGTAACTGGTTTGGAGAAAGCATAGAGAAAGGAAGAATGAGCTCAGGAAGGTTAACACTGGTATAGGCCATAACTGGCTGGCAAGTCCACCTAGACATGAATATGACCTTAGCTGGGGGTGGGAGGTGTAGGTGAGGAGGAATACGTGCACGCTGGCATGGTTTGGAAATGATCTGTTTGAAAATGGTTATGGATAAGATAAGGCTCACCTATCAGAGCTTAGGGTCCCAAGGGCAAAGGCCCGAATGTGATGGGAGGAGGACAAGGAGGAGGCCCAGAATACAGGTGGTGTGGCCTGGCAATGGTCAGAAAGAAAAGCCACAAAATAATGTCTGAGCCAACAGAAAAGTGGTAGCCAAGTCCAAGGTCATACACCAAGGAAGGCCTGAGCTACTGGTCACTGTCCAAGAAAGGGATTCTAGAAAAAATTTTTTTAATTGCTGCTTGAACTTGTGGCCCGTATGTGTTAATATGGCAACCAATAAGTTAAATTTGGGGACCTCATTATATTGTTAAAAGTTATTGTATTTTCCTTAGAAGGGAAGTTCAGGAATAGTTATAAACAGGGAAAGAGTGAGAATGGCTCCATTGTTATGAAATGGTTCAATCCAGTTACTCTGTTGGCTGAGCACAAACTTATGCCGCCCCGAGGTCCTGTCTGCACCAAACAGATTCACTTACTCGTTGGTCTGAGCATTGATCCTTAATTCTTGTTTTTCATTCTTCATTTTTGAAGAGGATAAATGACATCACAGGGTAATTTCTTGACTTGCAAATGACCCTAACTTGCTATTATGCTAGAAATCCTCCTCCAAAAACACAAACCAAAGGTGGGCGCTTCCGTATTGTCACAATGAAAAGAGTCTTCAGAGTGGCCAGTGTTGAACCAGAGGCAGACAGATCATCGAAGACTCCTAGGGGAACAGATAATGGGCACTTCAGAATTCCTCAGCTGGTCTCTGCTACAGCCCCTGTAGCCCACCTACTGTCATGAAAGGACAGGTGTAAGCACATCTTCCCTCAGAGAGCTCGCTTGTCCTCCAACAATTACTTATGAAGGGATTGCCGGCAGCAGAAGCAAGCAACCCCAGGCCAAGAAGGGGAGCTATTTCTTAATAGTTATGGCTTAAGAAAAATTTTCCTTTATCAAAATAGAACACATAGAGGTATGGAGTTTGGGGAAGAGTTATTAGAAATAATTTTTTTTTAAAAGATACTTATTCCACCTTTGTACAAAGTCTTAGTGAATCCATACCTAGAAAATAAAAAACAGGTGCCATCCTTTGTTATTGAACCAAAACAAAGACATGAGGGAGCTGTAATGTCTAGAAGAGGTCAAAGGGCAGAAGGTCTGGTGCTGCACAAAGACAGACAGTTCTTTCATTCTTCAGGCTGAGAGCAGATATGCTTGAGGTGTATAGAATAATGAAGGGTATGGAGAAAGGGAACAAGGATTTCTCTCTCAAGTCCTATTATTCTAGGAATAGGGACCATTCTTTGCAGCTTGAGAGAGCTAAGTTTGGAGCTTGTTAAAGGAGATCCTAGTTCAAATCGGATAGGAAATCTCTTCTTTCTTTTGTTCTCAGCAGAACTTTATTAAGCACCTACTACATGCAAGGTCTGGCTGGGTGGTGTTTTGGCCTCACAATCAGGCAGACATGTGTTTAAGTACTTCCTTTGACTCCTACTAGCCATGTATTGTAGGGCAAGTCATTTAATTATCAGGGCCTCAGGCAACCCTCGATACTCAACTTCGAAAAACAACTTGCAGGGTGCCTAGTTGGCACAGTGAATAGATCACTGGTCCTAGAGTCAGGAGGACCTGAGTTCAAATCCAACTTCAGACACTTGACACTAAAACTAACCATGTGACTTTGGGCAAGTCACTTAACACCAATTGCCCTGCTTCTCCCCCTCCAAACACTCCCCCCCACAAAAAAAAAGAAAGAAAAAAAAACTTGCTTTAGTTGAAGTTTTCTCACTATGAGATTCCCTAAACCAGAGGTGGGGAACTTGGGGCCTCAAGGCTACTACCCTCAAGGACCTAGAAGGCCACATGTGGCCTCAAGGTCGAAGGTTTCCCCATCCCTGCCCTAAACCAATCAAAAAACAGGTCTAGTGCTGCCAGGTGGTGGGATAGAGTGCTCAGCTTGACGTCAACCTGCCTCAGACACTTATTAGCTTTGTATATAGTCATTTAACCTCTCTCAGCTTCAGTTTCCTCATCTATAAAATGGGGAAAATATTAGCACATGCTTCAGAGGTGACTGTTAAGATCAAATGAGATAATATGTGGAAAGTGCTTTGTACTATTTAAAGCACTACATAGATGCTAGCTTTTATTAGTGCCAAAAAATGTGTAAAGCATCATACTAGGTAAAGGAGATCATGGTTTTGGTTATGATGGGGGAAAGAAAACAAATATCATATGAAGCTTATAATCTTATAGGGAGAGATAAGACATGCACCCATAAGAATAAAATATAAATTAGAATATAGTAAGTGCATAACTGAAAAATGCTGTGAGATTCAGGTGAGTTAGAGATCACATCTAATTGGGTGATGAGGAAAGCTTAATTTGAGCTGAGCCTTGAAGCATGGGTATTTAAGCAGTGGAAGCTGGGGCAAGAGAAAGAAGATAATTTAGGCAGAGGAAAACAGTATGAACAAAAACATGGAAGTGGGAAAGTATAGCACAGAAAAGAGTCCTGTTTGGAATATAGAGTATGTGATGGGTAGTAGTACGAGTTAAGGATAAAAAGGTAGGTTGGTGATAGAATGTGGAAGATCCTGAATGACAGGTTAAGTGGTTTGGGTTTTTTTTTTGTAGGTAGTGGGGAATTACTACTAAATAAGGAGTGAACTTAAATTTTTTTTTAACATTTTAATTTAAAATTTAGAGTTTCAAATTCTATTCCTCCTTCCTGTCCACCATCTCTGAAACAGAGAGCAATCAGATATAGGTTATACATGTGCAACTATGTAAAATATTTCCATGTTAGTCATTTTGTACAAGAAGACTCAAATAGAAGAAAAAAAACAAGAAACTGAAAAATAGCATGTTTCAGTCTACACTCAATCAATATCAGTTCTATCTCTGGAGGTGGATTGTATGCTTCATCATGAATTCTTTGGGATTTTCTTGGATCATTGTATTGCTGAGAATAGCTATGTCCTTCACAATTCTTCATTGAACAATATTGCTGTTACTGTGTACAACTTTCTCTTGGTTCTGCTCACTTCACTTTGCATCAGTTCATGTATTTCCAAGTTTTTCTGAAGTCATCCTGTTGTCATTTTTGGTAGCATAACATTATTCCATTATAATCATATACCACAGCTTGTTTAGCCATTCCCCAGTTGATGGATATCCATTTGATTTCTAATTCTTAGCTGAAGTGAATATTTTTAACCAGTGTAGTCATAGAATTCATGACCCCACAAGGTAGAGCATGTTGAAAAATACTCAAAGAAGGTTTAGTTGAATTCCTGGGTGTCAGATCTCTTCTAGTTCCGTAATAAAAACTGATATGTCTTGGGATATCCCTGAACTTTCAGATTAACATTAAGAAAGATGGCCTTCTCTCAGAAATTCAACTCTCCTTTACCACTTCTATTCAAGACAAAATTCTGATTAAGTGCACCATAACTATGACCTGGCATAATCATTCTAAAGTTCTTATATTAATTATATAGAAACCCCAACTATTTCAGGCATTCCTTTGGGTTAATGCATTCCAAATTTAATTCTTCAGGGGTACCAACTACCATGCTTTGGCACTTTAATCCTAAAAGGGGTTTGGGTGGGTAGAGTATGGGGTTGTGTAATAGGAAGTGAGAAGTTTTGGCTTCATCTCCCATCAGTTGAGTGCTTGTGGGCAAGACATTAATTTCTTAAAACTCCAGTTCATTAGAAATAAAATGGGGACAATATTTTCACAATCTGTTTTATAGGGTTGCTGTGAGATGTGTGCTATCAAAATTTGAGCTATTATCATCACTTTAGATGAACTAGCCTGAAAAAGTTAATTTGAAGGAGAGGTGAGTTTTGGTAGGAGGAGAAGAGACCAGTAATCTGGTTTACTTCTACAGGTAATCAAGTCAAGTCAAGAAGCATCTGTTAATTAGTGTCAGGCAGTGAGCTAAATGCCAGAAATACAAAGAAATGCAAAAACAGTCCCTGTTCTGAAGGATCTTACTGTGTGTGTGTGTGTGTGTGTGTGTGTGTGTGTGTGTGTGTGTGTGT
>NW_027187251.1:1931427-1943743 GCF_028583685.1 Petaurus breviceps papuanus
TGTGTGTGTGTGTGTGTGTGTGTGTGTGTGTGTGTGTGTGTGTGTGTGATGGGGAGATAGAGCAAGAGAATTCTAGGTGCCTTTTAGAGGAGGAGACATCATGGAAAAAGGAGGAAAAGCCTTGAAGACAATTGGACTTAACCTCCCAATTTTGCAGAGGATTAGTCCTGACTGAATTATGAAGATGGCCAGGTAAAGGGAGATAGAGATCCATTCTTCTCTCCATCACCAGCCTTGCTCCAGCACCCAACCATACAAAGCATAATAAAGGCAAAACCAATTGTTTCTTGTATAAATCTTTAGGATTTGCAAGGTAATTAAGAAGATTATACCGCTGAAGCAAATTCTTACAATAAAATTGGTAACTCAATTTTATGTAGCACTTTGTGGTTTGCAAAATAACCTTATGAGGCAGGTTGTGCTACTAAAGATCACCATTCTACAGATTTTACGATTCCACCTCACAGAGGTTATGGGACTAAGGGTTGTACAGCTAGTTATAAAGGGCACTACTGACTTCATGTCTAATCCTCCTCTTCCTATATCATACACTCCTTCCTAGCATTGTGCTCCTCCTAAAATCTTCCATTTTTCTTCCTAATTCTTCAATAGCATTTTAGTTGTGTTTTTTTTTTAACTTACACCAAGAAATAGGACATATACCCTTTCTTAGTGTATGTGTCCGATATACTTCAGTATGTTCGTTGAGGATTCTGTGATTCTCATGGTGTGGGTTCTCCCTCTGTCAGTGCAGATTATAAGCCCCTTTATGCCTTGGTGAGATGATCTCTGAGAACTGCCATAGTTGAGAAATCCCCCCTCCCTCCTTCTTTGTTCAGCCTGGCAATGAGCTTTTTTGAATTTGGCTTGAGGCCTGAGGACCTATAGCCCATCTCTGGAGCTTTCTAGTTCATCCAGGCTTTGATGATGCTTATGGTCCATGGGCATTATCTTTAAGAATGCAGTATCATTTCCAGGTCAGGGTGAGATATTAGAGATGGACTTCAATAAAGCTATCATGCTTACCCTGCATCTCTCACAGGGTGACTGAACACTTCATAAAGCTAACACATTTATAAATGTGAGTTCATAAGCTCATATAGTAGGATCATGGATTTGGAGTTAGAAGGGACGCCAGAGATCACCTAGCCCAACCCTATCTGTTTTTTAAACTTCATTTTATTATTAAATTAACAAGCATTTATTTTCTCTCCTTCCTACCCACCCCACCGCAATAATTTATTTTTTTATCTTTATTTTTTGCTTTTTTTTGGAGGGAGGAGGGCAGGGCAATTGGGGTTAAGTGACTTGTTGAAGGCCACACGGCTAGTATGTCAAGTGTCTGAGTTCAGATTGGAACTCAGGTCCTCCTGACTCCAGGGCCAGTGCTCTATTCACTGCACCACCTAGCTGCCCTGCCCTTTCCTCCCCCCCCCCCCAATAATTTAAAAGAAAAGGGATCAATGCCCTTGTTTTAAAGATGGGAAAACACATGCTCAGAGAAATTAAGTGACTTTCCCAAGGTCTTGAAGCTAGTATATGTGAGAGACAGAAATTGGACTCAAGACTTCTGATTCCAAATTCAGTTTTCTTTTTTATGCCCTATTGATATTTTACTGGTGTAAATATATCCTCTTATTTTGTTGTCCTTTTAAGACTTCAGGGTCAGAGGTAAGAGCCCCTCCACCATCTTTTTCAATGGACAAGCGCGGAAAGAAATATGCTGACTGTGCCATCAGGGGACAAAGAAGGAGGCAGGATGATTCACTTGTTATTGTAGCAAGAGAAAATAGAAAATGGGATAGTTTTTGTTTCATCTCAGGAAACAAATCACAATAATTTACATTTATACACAACACCTGACAGTTATAATGTATGTATTTATAGTTTCATTTGGTTTGATCTATCGTAGCCCTGTCAGGTAGACAAGACAAACCTCATCACTTCTTTTTGTATAAAGTGTGTCCTAAAACTCTTAGTGCAGTTTAAAACCACTTAAAATTTCGCTAAGACCTTTGAGACACCCTGTCTGTGAAAAAACTGAATCAAAAAAATTGAATCACTTTGCCCAAGGTCACACAGCTAGTAGGTATCAGCTAGGATTCAAACCCAGGACATAGGCCAAGAGCTGAGAGGAATTTCATAAGCCACCTGGTCCAAATCCTTCCTTTAAAAATGAATGTTTTTAATTAATAACCATTTATTTTCACTCCATCTACCTTCCTTCCCTCACCTCTGCAAACCCCTCATTTTACAGATGAGAAAACAGAGGCCTGGGGAAAAATCAAGTGATTTTCCCAATAGGTAGTAACTGGTGGAGGTAAGGTATGAACCAGATCCTCTGACCCCCAGAACCAGCATTCCTGCTGTACCATGATGCCTACTCCATTGACCCCCCCAACTCTAGTGGTCCTTTTGATAGCAAGCAGTCATCCAACATTCAGTTGGAGTCCTACAGCAAAGGAGAAACTATTACTTCTCAAGACACTACATTTCAGGGGTGGCTAGATGGTGTAGTGAATGGAGCACCGGCCCTGAAGTCAGGAGGACCTGAGTTCAAATCTGGCCTCAGACACTTGACACAATTACTAGCCATGTGACTTTGGGCAAGTCACTTAGCCCCAATTGCCCTCCAAAAAGCAAAAAAAAAAAAAATTTTTTTAAAGACACTACATTTCATGAATAATTAATGAGTGGTATATCAAACTAAAATCTTCTTCTACAGTTTCCATATGCTATGATTCCTGCAAGCACAAGAACACACGAACACACACACACACACACACACAGGCTTCCTTAGGAAAAACTGGAATTGTAGTACTCCATTAGTGGAATGGTCAAAGAATGGCCTTCCCAGAGGAACAGGAAGGAAGTTACAAGGGTTTAAACATCATGCAATGAAAAATGTACAAAATGGAATCTCATACAATATATCCTGCCCTCTGTCTTTTGTCCTTCTCCTTCTAGGTTTCGGCAGCTCATTGCTGAGTATGAGCCAGAAGTCCGTGAGGTATCCCAGCTCTTCCGCTCAGTCCTACAGGAAGTGCTGGAGAAGATGAAGGAAGAGGAGGCCATCAGGAAGCTGACCAAGCAATGGAACACTCGGTCCCGGGGCACCCTCTCCCTAACCACCTTTAGGACCCGTTCCCGCATCTTTCCTTTTGCCAGTGACATCAGGACCATCTCAGAGGATGTAGAGAGGGACGTCCATCCCACCCCTAGGGTCTGGAGTATGCCTGAATTCCAGATACACAAAAACCAGTAACTGAGAAAAAGGAGCTGGATTCCTAGGAATGACTTTTTTTAGCCAGGTTTCAACCATAAGTGCCACCTTTCTTTTTCCCAATCCCTCTTTTACCTATCCCAGTTGTATATGCTCTCCCTGCCCCTTTTCTAAGACTCTGAACCACACATAGGAATAAGAAACCAATGAATATACAAATGATAAGTAAGGGTCATAATGGGATGGGTTTTCTTTTTCATATTCACAAGCCCAAGCCTGTTACCCACTCAGCAGTCAGAATCTAGCAAGCAGACAAGACTGAAAGAGCCCACGATGCATTTAAAAGACATTGTAGGAAGGGTTAGAATTGTCTGGCATAACCCCAGGAAGCCAGGAACAGGGAAGAGAGTCCGGGACTTCAGGCCACTGTTATTCTAGCTTCCCCTAGATAAAAAAAGAGCAAATAGGGCAGTCCCCTACCTTAAACCTCATTAGCAACAAATGTACTGGGTAAACAAGTGTGCCCATTCCCTATTCCTGTCTCTAAGAGAAAGGGGATTACTTTGCCTTCCTGCTGAGCCCTCTAACACCTGAGTTATAGAATCACCTGAGGGTTAATTAGCTCTCCATCCCTCTCTGTTGGCTTTTGTTGTTGAGTGGTGCCTGTTCAATCATTTCTATTCTTTGGGATTTCTTTTTCCTTTTTTTTTTTTTTAAACTGAGTTGGTTGGAACCTTAGAGTGAATTAGCTAGTCCAAACCCTCATTTTATAGATGAAGGAAACAGGCCCAGTGAGGTTAAGAGTCCTTCTATCTAATTCTGACAGGCTGATCTCCATGGGTCATTTGGCAATTCCCCAGTTCCTGAGCCCTTAAGCTATGGGCTATGACAGAACAGGGCCCAAAGACCATTTCCCTTCCACATCTGTCACCCAAGTTACCCCCCAACAAGACACTTAAGTACCTAGTGGCTTGCTGGAGCAGGTCCCCTAAAATCCTACTCCTAGACTGATATCACGCAGAACAGAATGACAGGATATAACCAATTCTCAGAAGGCCTTCCCTATAAGCTTTGCTTTTTGGACAAGCAGGGCATTTAGAGCTTCAAGGGACCAGAAAGATCACCTATTTCAAACCCTCTCTACCCCCTTTTAAATTTCAAAGTGTTTTACTGAGCATTTGTCTTTTTTAACCACAATCACTTCCCAATAAATTCCACCCCATCCCAACACCTAACAACAGTACTCACATAAAACAAAGCTGTCTTCATAGAGTGAGATCTCAACTGATAGAGAATATATAATGATCTGTATCTAGAGAGACACTATCAACTCCCTACACCAAGGAAGGCGGCTCATTCCAGCATCAAACGTCAGGAATCATCCATTGATCATTGAATTTGATCTAAATTCTGTTGTCTTTTAACATTGTTTTCATTTATATCATTGTAGTAATTATGCACGTTGTTTTCCTGGTCTTTCTTTGTTCTGAATCAATTCATACAAGTCTTGCCCTGTTTCTATGAATTCCTAATATTTGTCATTTCTACAATTTCATCAGTTTAGAAAACTCCCTGGTGACGAAACTCCCTTCACTAATGCAGATCAGTAATTCATCTGTAACTGAGAATCTTTGCAAACTACTAGGGGTTCCCACTCATACAGTTCATTAAATGTCATAGGCAGAACCTGAGCCCACGTTCTTCTGACTCAGTGTTCTTCTGGCTAGCCTTGTATGACCTTCCACTGCTTCAAATAGCCTCTTTCCTAAACACACAATAGTAATGTACTGCGTTCACATACCACAGTTTGTTCAGCCATTTCTTAAAAAAACTCAATTTGCTTTTAGTTATGTTTTTTTTTTTTTGCTTTTTGGAGGGCATTGGGGTTAAGTGACTTGCCCAAGGTCATACAGCTAGTTTTTATGTTAAATGTCTGAGGCCAGATCCGAACCCAGGTCCTCCTGACTCCAGGGCCGGTGCTCTATTCATGGCACCACCTAGCCGCCCTGCTTTTGGTTTTACCACTACAAGAAGTGCTACTATATTGGGGTGGCCAGGTTGCACAGCGAGTAAGAGCACTGGCTCCAGTGGCAGGATGACCTGGGGATCGAATCCCAGACTCAGACACTTAGCATCCACCCAGAAACACCTGGCCGTGTAACCTTGAGCAAGTTACTTAACCCCTATTGCTTTAAAAAAAAAAAGTGCTACTATAAATATTCTAGACCAGGAGTGGGAAACCTAAGGCCTCAAGGCCACATGTGGCCCTCTAGATCCTCAAGCACCACCCCTCAACTGAACCCAAGGGCCACACTTGAGGACCTAGAGGGCCACATGTGGCCTTGAGGTCACAGGTTCCCCACTCTGTTCTAGACCTTTCTTTATGTCATTGACATTGTTGGCATATATGACTAGACTCCCTGAGCATGATTAATTTAACAATTTTTCTCATATAATTCCTTTATTTTCCATATAACAACTTTGATTTTACAGGTGAGGAATCTAAGGCCCAGAGAAAAGTAACTTTATTGAATTGGCACAGGGGATAGTGGGCTGGGCCTGTAGTCAGGAAGATTCATCTCATATCTTTAAATCTGACCTCAGACACTTACTAGCTGTGTGACCCTGGGCAAGTCACTTAATCCTGAGTTTCCTCATCTGTAAAATGAGCTGGAGAAAGAAATGGCAAACCACTCCAGTATCTTTGCCAAGATAACCCCAGACAGGGTTACAAAGAATAGGATACGACTGAAAAATGAGATGAATGAATGTAAAGTAACAAATCTGGGATTTCTGATTCCAAAGGTGTTCTTTTCATCATTACGCATACTCTCCGTATGACCTGAATTACCCACTTTGGGGATGATCATAGCAAAATCTTCAATCTAAGGCAAATTACTGGTTAGGTCTAAGCACAACCTAGAGCTGCATCTTTCCACTTGTCTGTGATTAGTTAGAAAATGCAAATTAATCCTATCAGTTTGAGCAAAGACATTGTAGGAGGAGACTAGAAGTGGGGAAGAGAATGAATATCAAAGCTAAATGGAAATGGTTTGGGGGTTATTCTCTTCAGTAGTATGGAAAATTGAGAATCTAATTTAGTTACTTACCTGGATCTGAAAAACTGCTGAATAGGTTTTTTTTTTTTTTTTTAAGCAATCGGGGTTAAGTAACTTGCTCAAGGTTACACGGCCAGTTATTTCTGGGTGTGGTGCTGAGTATCTGAGCCCAGATTTAGATCCAGGTCATTCTGACACTGGAGCCGGTGCTCTTACTCGTTGAGCCACCTGGCAGCCCCTAAGCAATTGGGGTTAAGTAACTTGCTCAAGGTTACACAGCCAGGTGTTTCTGGGTGGGTGCTAAGTGTCTGAGCCCGAGATTTGATCTCCAGGTCTTCTCAACACTGGAGCCGGTGCTCTTACTCGCTGTGCTACCTGGCCGCCCTGCTGAATAGTTTTTTGCCTTTGCTTATGAGGACAGAGGCAGGGATGTTTGTACCTGTCTGATATTCTGACCTCCTTCCTTCCAGCTACTTCAGAGCTATATTCTCACCTTAGGGAGAATGATTTTTGAAATGTGTCCATAAATCAATCTTGTAGCAACTTTGGGTAGGGAAGATGATATTATCAGTACAGAAATGAATTCTTTCCATAGCCCTGAAGGTTCTATGGAGGCAGACAGCCAGGGAACATTTCCCTAAGGGAGCAATACGATACCATGAAATGTAACTGTCTTTCATCAAGATTTGGTGAGGAAAATCACAAGTGAAACATCTTGTTTTATCCTCAAGTGAGGGATTGATGGGAGAGGTTTTAGGCAATAGGTAGGAAGGATATGTATTCAAAATTTAACTGAAAGTAATGAGAAGATTTAGAAATGAATGTTTAATAACTGGTTCTCTGATAGGGGAAGTACACATGACAAACTTAAGTTTAATCTGAATCATTGACATTTTCTCCATCCATCAATCAATAGATAAACATTTAACAAGCAATAACTATGTGCCAGATACTGTGCTAAGTGCTGGGGGTACAAAAAGAGGCAAAAAACAGTCACTGGCTTCAAGGAGCTTACAATCTAATGTAGGGGGTAAAATGCAAACAAATATATATAAAGCAAACTACCTGCAAGATAAATAGAAAATCATTAAATGAAGGAAAGCACAGGAATTATGAGGGGTTAGGGAAGAGAAGGTGGGATTTTAGTTGGGACTTAAAGGAAGCTGAGGAATCCATTAGTCAGAGCAGAGGAGAGGGAATATTCTAGGGCATCAGGATAGTCAGAAAAAATGTCCATAGTGGGGAGAAGGGGTGTCTTGCTCCTGGAGCAGTCAGGAGGCCAGTGTCATTGGATCAAAGAGTATGTGTTGAGAAGGATGATGTAAGACTGGAAAGGTAGGAGGGGGCTAGGTTATGAAGGGTTTCAAATGCCAAAGAGAGCATTTTGCATTTGGTCCAAGAGGCAATAAGAAGCCATTGGAGTTTACTCAATGACATGAATGGACCTGTGTTTTAGAACAATCATTTTAGTGGCTGAATGGAGGATGGAGGCAATGGGAATGGACATCTGAAGATCTTCCCTGCCCCTTGGCCCCTTGATAGGCTTAAGTGAATCTGAGAACCTTCCCTGATTTGAAAATATACTCTGCCCCCTAACAGGCTGAATGCCCACACCTTGTTACTTCGTGATTGGGCAGTGGGTCAAGAGGGTTGTGACATTTTCTCACCCAGGAGAAGGCTATATATACCCTGATGTGAAGTTTTGCTTTGGGGCTCACTTTGGGAAGAGTTGTGTGATTTGGCCAGATGAGACTCTGGGTAGCCATTGAGCACCCCAGCTTTGAAAACCCAGATGTTGGTGCTTCCCTCTCTGGTAACTAACTAGGTATGGATGTAATGGTCAGACAGCTGGAAACCTGTCTGCTAACTTGTGTTATTTTCTTTTGTAACTTCTGTTTGTATTTCTAAAGTTCAGGGTGCTGACTTTTCCCCCTGAACTAGGTAAATGATATATGTTTGATTGAGTAAAGTAAGATTGTTAATGCTTTTGGAGTTGCTTTCCTTTAGAAAAGCAGATCTAAGAACCTGTGCTAGCAACCATCCTGGGTATGCTAGGGTACTTGCGGCTACAATGGATTGGAATGGGGAACGACTTGAGGTAGGCAGACCAGGTTTGAGGTGAGGAGGGCTGCGCTAGAATGGGGGCAGTGTCAGAGGAGAAAAGAGGGTATATCTGAAAGGTGCTCAAAGATGAAATTGGCGGGTCTTGGCAACCACTTGGATCAGAGGCACGAGATATCTCATTTTTGGCTCTGATAAGTGTATATACACTCTGACTTGGCGTTCTGTTTTGGGGGTTTGTTTATGAGAAGGATCTTGTGATTCCCTGGTTGAGATTCTGAGTATCTATATGTTCAGAGCTCCCCAACCGCTCAGATATAAAGGCTCTCTCAATCCAATTGCAGAAGTAGATTGATATAAGTCCTAAATTCCATGGACTGTCAAACTGCCTAGACCTTAAAGAGAATGCAAATATGGATACCTGAAATATTCCAGTGTTCATCCCATCTCTTTTTATTTCCTCCTTGGAAAAGCAGAGCCAGGAAAAATAATGAAAGGAACAAGAACGGAAACCACATCAGGGTCAGTAGATTCCAATGTCAAAGAATGGAAGGCCTTCTGGAGGTGCTGGCATGACACTGCCCCAGCTAAGATTAAACGCATTGACTCAAACAGCTGGTGAGGAATCCAGGATGACTCCTAGGTTGTGAGCCTGAGGGATAGGGAGGACAGTCTTGCCCTCTGCATGAATAGGGAAGGTAGAAGGGAAAGAAGGTTTGGGGTTAAGATAATTCAGTTTTTGATATATCAGTCTTAAGGTGTCTACTGGACATTTAGTTCAAAATGTCTAAAAGCAGTTGGAGACATGAGATTGGAAGTCAACAGAGATTGGGACACTTTCTTATATCACTCTAGATATTCAACAAAAACAATAAATCAAGCCCTGACTTATAGCATTTGCTGATTTCCAAGATGTAAATGCTCCCATTGAAAATTTAACAATCAATTCCTATAAGAAGTAAGATCTGGTAGCATGCCCCTGTATGTTTAAGGAACAGAGGGGTTTGATGAAGAAACAGCTGTGCCTCACTCTAAATAAACACGGTAGCACAAACTCTGTACTTGACAAGTATTTTTCAAATGTGTTATCTAACTGCCCATATAAATATATTTAAATATATATTTATAAATTTAAAGTAATACATTTTAAAAGTATAATGTAATTTGAGAGGACCACTAATATCTGGGGGGATATCATATAGGAGGTATAATTTGGCATCAGCTGTGTCTAAGAAGTGGAGAGGAGTGGTGAGGAATGAAAGCATTCTAGGCATGATGGACAGTCCATGCAAAGATACAGAGATGGGAGATGAGTGTGCTATATGGGAGGAACAGCAGAACCACTTATTAAATAGACAAAAATGGGATGATTCCTTGTACAACAAAAAGTCTCACTATGCATCTATTTTAGGTTCTTTAGTAGATTCAAAATAGAAGCAAATTTATATACTTTTCCAGAAACTTTCTATTTTAGAAAGTGAAGTAGACATGTATAGAGAATCAGAGAATCCTTAAATCAGAACGGATTTAGAGAGATCAGTTAGAAAAGCAATCCGCCAACATTTATTGTCACCAAGCACACCATACTGGGTGACAATGACCTTTAAGTTAGAGGAGACAACTTTATGTCTTAAGACCTTCAAATGTCTCTTCTGAACATTCAAGGATAGAAGGATATCTGTCTAAAAATAATAGTCAGAATTGATCAGTATCATTGACTAAAGGGCCACAATTATTAATGTATTTTCTCTCATGAGAGCATCTAGCTGTGAAAGAGTTCTGACTCTACTTGGTTGGAGTGCCCTCGTGTGTCCCTGCATTGTAATATCATTTAGATCTTTCAAAGGACATAATAGCACTTTTAATCACAGCATCTATTGCATTCGTAATGTCATTCTAAATTTCTTTATGGTTGCTCATGGGCCACTTGTGGAATTCTAGCCTAGGAAGTCAATGGTGAAACCTAGAGATCGATTGGTGCAGTGGAATGGGTCTTAGATTTAGAGTTAGTTGTCCTGAATTTGAATACTACTATTTACTGGTGTGAATTTGGGCAAATCGAGTATCCTTTCTAAACCTCAATGTCTTTATCTCTATGACAAGGGAGATGGACTATATGACTTCTGAGGGCCCTTTCCACTATTTAAATCCATGATCATGATGTTTAACCTTATACATTACTACAATGATGTTAATGGATTCCCTTATATCCTATCCTTAGTAGACACAAGGAGGAAGAAAGAGGCAAATGTTTATGATCCAAGCACTGAGCTAATCCCTTTACAAGTATTATCTCATTTGATTCTGACAATAACTCTAGGAGTAGGTACTGTTATTTTCTCCATTTTACAGTTGAGGGAACTGATCCTTCTTTTAACTGTTTGGTTTTTTACTGGGGAAAAATGTTATTGTACGTAGAGTAGGCTAGTTGGATATAATTTAGATGATTCTAATGTCACTGTTAACACTGAGAATAAACAATTTCTCAGTGTCCTCTTCTTTCATTCACCCTCCATTGTAACTAATTCTCAACTATTTGCTATTTTATTCAGTCGTTTCAGTTGTGTACAATGCTTTGTGACCCTATTTGGAGTTCTGTTTGCAAAGATATTGGAGTGATTTGGCGTTTTATTGTCTTGCTCATTTTACAGATGAAGAAACCAAGGTAAACAGTGTTAAATGACTTGTCCAGTTAGGAAGTTTCTGAGATCAGATTTGCACTCTGATCTCAGAAAGATGAGTCTCCTGACTCCAGGTCTGGAACTCTGTCCAATGCACCATGTAGCTGCCTTATCTGCTATTAGAAAAATGTTTAAACCTATGTGTCTTCCTTCACCAAACTGTGGTCAGAGTTTGCTCTGCAAAATAAAACACAAAACTCAAAGAATGCATCCTAATGCCAAATAGGAATGAATTTTGGACTATGAGGAATTTATGGTCTGGTGCAAAGAGCGATAGACATGGAACCAAGAGGTAAAGGCCAGAGCCCAACCTGGACAGTCCCTAGCTGTGTGTCTTTGTCCAAGTCACTTCATATTTCTGAGGTTGTTTACTCATCTATAAAACAGAGACAATAATATTTGTCCTTCCTACTTCACAAGGTTGTGGTGAGGGGGAAAAAGCCTGGGCATTATAAAGGTGAGTAATTATTATGACTCTCCCATTCATCACTGAGGATCATTTAAAGCAGAGTAATACATCTTGGTATATCAAGTTATCTTTCAGCTTTGCCTTTTATGGATTAAGCAAATTTTATTCCTTTAACTTTTCCTAAAAAATCTAGTTTCTCAAATCTTGCCACATTTTCTTGGTTCTCTTTGGGACCTCCCATGAATTCTATGTCATTATGTACATATCTACAACAAAGGCCAGAGTGAATTTATTTCCTGCATAAATGTAGTTTGCATGTAATTGAATGACTTTAGATGACTTGTTTACTACACAGTTATTTATCATTTTTACCCATTGGTGTTCAGACTGTGTGCTGGATTGCCCTCTGTGAAGAATGCAAATAACACATTAATATGACTGGTCAGACTACAGATTTTGCAGATTAGAGAAGACAAGGAAATCTGGGATATTTATTACAGACCCAAATCTATAAGATTTCACTGGAGTTAAACTCAGCAAGATAGCAATCATTTATTATGAAATGTAATAGGTTTAAATGTAAAGTCTAGTATGTGTTAAAAAAAAAACCAATTGTTTTAGCATAGGATCATGAAGACATTGGTTAACTAAGTAATTCATGTTAAAAAGAGAAAGGGTTTTAGGGGACCATAATAAGCTTAAGTTAATGCTAACTTGGTGATGCAGCAATAGAATCATAATATACAGAATAAGGAGGTCACTTATATCACCCCCCGTAGCTCTACCACCCCATATCCATGCTCCTGGTTGAGTCCTACCCAGATAGGATGGTAGGGAAAAGAGAGAGAGAGAGAGAGAGAGAGAGAGAGAGAGAGAGAGAGAG
>NW_027187251.1:1943843-2139541 GCF_028583685.1 Petaurus breviceps papuanus
AGAGAGAGAGAGAGAGAGAGAGAGAGAGAGAGAGAGAGAGAGAGAGGCAGGCAGATTATAGGTAAATTCCTGTGCAGGTCAAAATCAGAATCATAGTTCAAACAAGCCAAGATGAAGAACTGAGAAGAAGAGTTGTGGACCACACAGGTGGGAGATGGTGTCAGGTGCAGAATTGGAGTCAAAACCAAGAATTGCAAGATCTAAGAGAAGTTCAGACTGTAGTATATTAATATTTTAATAATATTAATCTGGCACTGTGTGAGTGATAGAGTAACAAGCTTGACAAAAAGTTGTGTTGGCTTACTATACTTAATTGGTCTTATAGGCACATGGGGTGTTTGAGGCCAACTGTGTGCTACAGATCCCATCTACCCAGTCAGGCAAGGAGCACTGTCATTGGCCATTCCTATGGTAACAGCTAAATCCATGGCCTAGTCCATTAAGTATTGGATAGACACAATTGTAGTCTGTCTCATAGATGGAGAATATATTCAATGCTGAGCACAGCTTTTCAGAAAATGTATAAATAAACTGAAGTTAACTGTTTGGTGGAGGACTTGAAATCATGGTTGAAAGAACTGGAGATATTTAGCCAGAAAAAGAGAAGAATTTAGGAGGGACATTATCACTGTTTTCAACTATTTGAAGCCTTATATTGTGAAAGAGGGATTCAATTTGTTCTGCTTGGCTCTAGAGGGCAGAGCTGAGATGAATAGGTAGAAGTTACAGAGAAACATACTTCTTGTTTAGACTTATTAATTCATTTATTTTTAGTTTTCAACATTCACTTTTATAAGATTTTGACTTCTAAAATTTTCCCCCTTCCCTCCCTACCCTAAGACAGCATGTAATATGATATATGCTATATATTGATAATCATATTGATATCTTTTCACATTAGTCATGTTGTGAAAGAAGAATTAGAACAAAAGGGAAAAACACAATAAAGAAAAAAATATTAAAAAAAGAAAAAATAACATGCTTTGATCTGCATTTAGATTCCATTGTTCTATCTGTGGATGTGGATAGCATTTTCCATTATGAGTCTTTTGGAATTGTATTAGATCATTGCATTGCTGAGAAGAGCTAAGTCTATCAAAGTTGGTCACCACATAATATTACTGTTACTGTATATGATGTTCTCCTGGTTCTGCTCACTTCACTCAACATCAGTTCATTCGAGTCTTACCAGATTTTTCTAAAATCTGCCTGCATGTCACTTCTTATGGAAAAACAGCATTCCATTACTTTCACATACCACAACTTGTTCAGCCATTCCCAAATTGATGCGTATTCCCTCAATTTCCAATTCTTTGCCACCACAAAAAGAGCTTCTATAAATATTTTTGTACATGTGGGTCCTTCCCCCAACCCTTTTTATGATGTTTTTGGGGTACAGACCTAGAAGTGGTATTGCTGGATTCAAAGGGTATGCACAGTTTTATAGTCTTTTGAGTAGAGTTCCAAATTGCTCTCCAGAATGATTGGATCAGTTCACAGCTCCACCAACAACACCACAATAGTGTTCCAATTTTCCCACATCTTCTCCAACATTTATCATTTTCCTGTTTTGTCAATCTGATAAGTGTAATGTAATACCTCAGAGTTGTTTTAATTTGCATTTCTCTAATCAATGGAGATTTAGAATATAGATAGCTTTAATTTCTTTATCTGAAAACTGCCTGTTCATATCCTTTGACCATTTGTCAATTGGAAATGACTTGTATTCTTATAAATTTGACTCAGTTTTCTAGGTATTTAAAAAAATGAAACCTTTATCAGAGACATTGGCCATAAAATAGTTTCCCAGCTTTCTGCTTACCTTCTAATCTTGGTTGCATTGGCTTTGCAAAACCTTTTTAATTTAATGTAACGAAAATTATATATTTTGCATTTCATAACATTCTCTATCTCTTGTTTGGTAATAAACTCTTTTATTCTCCATAGATCTGACAGGTAAGCTATTCCTCACAGAGAAGCTTATTTCAACTTAAAATGAAAAACGTCTTTATAATCAGAGCTGTCCAAATGTGAAATGGGCTGTTTCACAGAATTCTAGGACCTCAGTCTTATGAAGCAATGGGTTCTTTTTCATTGCAGGTATTCACAAAGTGATTAAATAGCAACTTGTTGGTCACCTTGTAGATGGGATCTGTGCTTCATATGATTGTAGATTTAAAGCTGA
Organism: Petaurus breviceps papuanus; assembly: GCF_028583685.1. NCBI lineage: Eukaryota > Metazoa > Chordata > Mammalia > Diprotodontia > Petauridae > Petaurus > Petaurus breviceps. The sequence continues at coordinate 1,946,029 of NW_027187251.1, forward strand.
AAGATACCTTTAGGTAGAGGTTTGAACTAATTTAGCCCAGATATTCTATGATTCTCTTCAGAATCCTAACTAGTACAGAGTAAATAGGACACTAATCATAGGGAAAAGGGAGCCTGCCTCCTCTGTAGGTGAGATTATGTACTTTTCTGCCTCTTTTCTACAATAACCACTGACCCCACACTTTTTCTTTTAGACTGGCCACCACTCAAGTGGTAGGTTTTCTTTGACACAAAGTCTAAGACCCTCTGGAAAATGCCTCCTCCCAATAGAACCCACCTCTCATAGAACTATTCTTTTTTTTTTTTTTGGAGAGCAATTGGGGTTAAGTGACTTGCCCAAGGTCACATGGCTAGTTTTTTTTTTGGGGGGGGGGGTTAAGTGTCTGAGGCCAGATTTTAACTCAGATCCTCCTGACTCCAGGGCTGGTGCTCTATTCACTGAGCCACCTAGCCACCCCAGAACTATTCTTCATGCTCCAAATCTCCTCTTCCTCAATTGAACTTGTTTCAGAGACAGTTTTGACTAGCTATGGTTCTGATTCTCTTCCTCATGTACAATTTTAGTCACATATAGTTTTCTACCAACAGTAGAGGAAGAGTCATTATCTCATTTGCTTTCCATGACAATCCTTTGAGGTAGGTACTGTAGGAATGATAGGATCATGAGATTTTAGAACTGGAAGAAATTTAGAGATTGTCTAGTATCACTCATCCCTCAAATTAAGAAACTGTGGTCCACAGTGGTTAAATGACTTACCTAAAGTCATAGGAGTAATATAATCCAAATTCTTCTGACACTAAATCTCATCCTTTGCCCACTACACTGCAGTTCACTCTCCTCCCAAACCTTCAAAGTGTTCTACCACACAGTGCTGCACAGGAGTTTCTCAATGTTATGTAAGTAGTAGTATTGGCAGCATCCAAAACATGCAACCCTTAATGCCTCCTTCTGTGTTCTAAAGATGTTTCCCTAAAGAGGTACTGCCTGGCCCCTTGATCTCCTGGAATTCAATTCCCAGAGCCTCCATGCCTCACCTTATCTATTCCTTTCATGCTTGTGACTATTTAATCCCCAGAAGAAATCAAAACATCAGCCCCACTTCTCATAGCAAGGCATAGGTGAAGGGAAACACAGACAACTTCCTTTACTTCTCCTTTTCTATATTGCTTAGATATCATTTCTTTCTTCCTCTGGCTTAGATGTCATTTTCAGTTGTTATAGTCCCATTGAAACTGGATGCCTACCAATAAAAATGAAAATCCAAATGGCTTTGTTTGTTGATTTGAGCTGTGGCAGACTACTGATGAATTATGCACACAGGCTCATTGCCTGCTGACAGATGTCCTGAGTCCCCATTTCCCCAAATGACAGGAGGGTTAGGAAAGGGCATGTATAATCTTGGCAGCTGAGGAAGATGCTACAACACAGTCTTGGTAGATAGATGTCCCCTCCTGAGCAATACTATTATTAACTCCTTATCCAGTAAATGGGGAAATAAAATATAGGGCCTGGGTGAAGTGAAGAAAGACTTGTTCAATCAACAAACTACTTGAGCACTTATCATGTGCAGAATTTAGTACTTAGGAATCAAGGGAAATTTATAATCTCTTTAGGAATACAGAAAAGTAGACTGTCTTTTGTACCTCCTACATACCTTCTAGAACCCTCTCTAACTTAATTCCCAGGGGTAAGTATTGAGCTTATCTTCTACAAACTGGCCTTGAACCCACGGTCTTCTCCCCTCCTCTTCACCATCCCACAGAATGGTATGGAAAAAACATGGACTACGAGATTCAGATTCTAGTCCTAATCCTATTATTAATTTGCTATGTGACACTCATTAGGTCAATTAAACTCTCTGGGCCTTATTTCTTATTTGTAAAATAGGGGAATTGAACTAGAAAGATCTCTAAAGTTTCTTCCAGCTAAAATGATATATGCATGTCCATATGTTACTATGTGGAAAGATCAGAGATTGCATCAGAATAGGAAACTCCATCCATCAGTCCATCAATCAATCAATCAATCAATCAGCAAGCTAGGCACAGTGCCAGGCCCTTAGGACACAAAGAAGATGCAAATAGCAACCCATTTGAGATATACCATGAAGTCTTAAATAGCTGCCTGAGGAATACAGAGGTTAAGTGATTTGCCCAGGACTATATAGCTAGTAAGTGTAGGACAGAAGATTTCAACTTGGTTCTGCTTAACTCGAAGCCCCCTGCATTCTATCCACTATGCCATGCTGCTTCCATGGAAATAAATGTCTAATGGAGTAAATAAATGGTGGCTTAGTATAATTCAATCTCTGAAAGGTCCTGGACCTCTTGCTTTAGATCTTGAGAAGGTGGAATGCCAGTGAGTATGTTGTGTCAGTTTTGCCCCTGTCAACCACCAAAAATGTTAATGCTCTTCCCAATCCCCATCATAAGTTGGTATTTCTCTCCATTTAAAACCTGGCTAGATATTGTTGTTGTTCAGTCATTTTTCAGTTATGTCTGAATTCTTCACCACTCCATTTGGGGTTTTCATGGTAAAGATACTGGAATGGTTTGCCATTTCCTTCTTCAGCTCATTTTACAGATGAGGAAACTGAGGCAAACAGGGTTAAGTGACTTATCCAGGGTCACACAGCTAGTACGTGTCTAAAGCTGGATTTGAACTCAGATCTTTCTGACTCCAAGTGCAGTGCTCTAACCACTGCACCATCTAGCCACATTACTCCCAAAATGTTGTACAAATAAAATAAGTGCTTAATAAATGTTTATTGAATTGAATTTATCCATGTCTTCTAGGAGTACATAGTCGTTTATTATTGTTGTCACAAGTGGTAGCAGCCTCGGCAGCAATTTTATATGGCACTGAAGGCTTAGAAAGTGCTTTTCCTGTGCACTGGGGACTGACATATGCCCAGAGCACCTCTGACATGTCTGCTTATGTGAAAGCTGAGGATTCTCCCTTGACCTGGGAGTGTCAAGGTGATACATAATGAAAGTGTTTTAGAGAGACCATGAAGCATGCAGAGATATTTTGTAACTTGTTCTAGTCTGCTAACTATGTGGTTAGAAAGAGCCTTTTTGGGTTGGTTGTGTGACCAGAGGTAGAAGATCCTTCAAAAGGCCTCCAATGGTCTCCCCTTTACTTTTCAGCTGGTCTTTCCTTGGTTAGACTGAAATGCTGATGGTATCAGACAAAAGACAACTGCTGTAGGGGAGAGGCTTTCTCTTCTCTGAGGCTGACATGTGAGGCCTATAAAACCGGGTCTTGGTTCTTTGCCTTTCCATTGGTTCCATTTCAGGTGAAGGAAATTGATTAGGAGGTTCTGACTCAATAAGTTTTAAAAGGTCAGGAGAGTAAGCTTCCTGGAGTCTGAGAATCTAAGTCCATTCCAGGTTTTGCAGCTGGTCCAGCATTAATCCCCAGAGGAACAAGGAATGATCTTCAGGAATAATGTAGCTGTGATGAGGACTCATTTGTGGTCATGATGCATCTTGATGTAAAATTGGTGGGACTAATTATACACAGAAACTATGACAAGTCTGAGTCCATTTTCCCCTAGAGGTTAAAGTAGAATAGGGATGAGAATGCTCTTAAAATATTAAGGGATGGTAAAGGAGGAGAAATATTTGTATTTTTATTCTTGCTATATCTTTGAAGTAGATGTCCCTAAAAGCTATTTGATATCATGTGGTGAAATGGAACTGGGGCACTAGTCCCTGGTGGCTAATAGTGGGGGAAATGCAGCTAGTTGGGGCTTGAGCTGCTGGTATCAGAGATGTTCCAAATCCCTCAGGGTCCCCCTGGAACCCAGAGTGGGAGATGTAGCAGCCTGACTCTGGGATAGTGAGCTCAGAGCATACTTGTTACATGAGCAAGAATCCCGTGGGGTAGGTAATGAAAAATATTATTATCCTCATTTTATAGAGGAGAAAACTAGCTCAGAGACTCTAAATAATCATGGCCTTCAAGCTTAGGATGGACACACGTGCACAAGACAGACAAAAGTGCCATGAAAAGATCAAATTGTTCCTGTTATTGCCTTTTATAATCAAGTCTTGACTTCCAAGCAATGGGTTACTTTAACTTGTTCCATTCTATGTTATTCTAAATCCTTACTTCCTGGCATGGATCTTGATGCTAGTTCTTTGTTATATGATAAGCATTTAACAAATGTTTGTGGAATTAATTAAATAATGAATAGGTACACCATATTCCATCTGCCCTGCCTTTCAAAGGTCAGCTCATAGAATGGTAGAATTCAGAGGAAGCTTGGAGATCATTTGGTTAGAGCCCACTCATTCACAGATGAAACTGTGAAAGCCCAAAGAGAGAGATCAGGTGGCTTTCCCAAGCTGGTTGATGGCAGGCAGCCAGTTAGTGACTAGGCTCAGGCTAGAAGTTAGGTCTTCTGATTTCCCATCATCACCTTACAATTATGTGCCCATTTCTCAGAGAGACAATTCTCATTTAAACGGGCAAGTGATGAGCCTTCACAGTAGATGCACAAACAGAATCCCTACTAGTTTCTTATTTTTTTTAATTTTTATTTTTTGAGGGCAATTGGGGTTAAGTGACTTGCCCAAGGTCACACACAGCTAGTTTTTGTGTTAAGTGTCTGAGGCCGAATTTGAACTTGGGTCCTCCTGACTCCAGGGCCAGTGCTCTATTCACTGCGCCACCTACCCACCCTCCTACTAGTTTCTTAACTGCTAGTCTCTATTGACTGACAAAAGTCCAAGTTTCATGGCATTTTCTTTGTGCTACTACAAAATAAGTAAATTGATTCCCAGAAGCCACACAAGAAATCCAGTTCATTTCTTATAGTCACACTATGTCTATAATATAGTACAGATATTATATCATAGTAATTACTTTACTTGTCTTAGACAGATGATGTCAGATTCAAATAGATCCCTACCTTGCTGCATATTGACTTGAGAAATCAAAAATTAGGGGCGGCTAGGTGGTACAGTGAATAGAGCACTGAGTTCAAATGCAGCCTCAGACACTTAACACTCACTAGCCATGTGACCTTGGGTAAGTCACTTAACCCCAATTGCCCTGCCTTCCCCCCTCCAAAAAGGAAAAAAAGAAAAGAAATAAAAAATTAACATTATCTTTGTTGTATTTTTTATTTTATTAAACATGTCACAATTACATTTAATCTGGTTCAGGTCTTTCAGCTATTAGGTCCCAAGCTTGACACCTTTACTTTAGACATACTAGCCAAATAATGTTTTCCAAAATGAGAGCAAGGTACATGGTAGGTGTGCTAACAACAGCTATCCAACTAAGTAGGTCCTACATGGAATCATTTTTCATCAAGCTATGGAGAAGCTTTCTGCTTATCTTATAGCTGAGATTTGAGTATAAGTATTTTCTTCTAATAAAACAGAGTGGGCTGAACTAAGTTTTCAATTAACTAAAAGATCCATAAGATTGACTTTGACCCATCTGCTTTTCTATTTGCAAATTTCTCCTTTCTCACTTTGGGGAACAGGTAGCACTGTTTATTGTACCAAGCCATCTTCTATTTGTATATATTTTTTAAAAAAATAAATTAAATTATTTTTTTTGTTCCATTCTAAATTCCAAACTGTCTCCCTCCCTTCCTTCCCCCCCCCACAATAGAGAAGGCCATCAATATATATATGTGTGTGTGTATATGCATATATATGTATGTTTGTGTATGTAAAATCAGACTATGCATACTTCTATTTATTAGTACTTCCTCAGAAGATGCTATCTATCTCCAAAGGTCCTTTGTAGTTGATTTGAGTCTCCATAATACTCAGAATAACTTAGTCATTCACAGTTATTCTTTGAATGATGTTGCTGTTACTGTATACAACATTCTCTTGTTTCTAATTTCACTCTATTATTTTATGCAAGTCTTTCCATGGTTTTCGAAAATCAATCTGCTCATCATTTTTTTTATAGTACAGTAGTATTCCAGCAGAATCATATACTTACAACTTGTTTAGCCATTCCCCAATTGATGGATATTCCCTCTATCTCCAGTTCTTTGCCATCACAAAGAGAACTGCTATAAATATTTTGGTTTTTTAAAATTAAATTAATTTTTTTCCTATAAATATTTGAGAACATATTGGTTCTTTTTCTTTTCCCCTGATCACCTTGGGAAACAGATCTCACAGTGTATTGCTGGGTCAAAGGGTATACACAGTTTTATAACATTTTGGGCATAATTCAAGATTACTCTCCAAAATGGTTGGATCAGTTCACAGTTCCACCAATAATGCATTAGTGCCCCAATTTTCCTACATCCCCTCCAAAATTTGCCATTTTCCTCTTCTATCATTTTATCCAATGATAGGTGAGATGATATCTCAGAGTTGTTTTAATTTGATTTTTATCTAATCAATAATGATTTGGAGCATTTTTTTTCATATGACTATGTTTAGATTTGATTTCTTCATCCAAAAATTGCTTATTCATCTCCTTTGACTATCATCTGGGGAATAACTCATATTCTTATAAATGTGATAAAATTCTCTATATATTTGAAATATGAGACCTTTATCTGAGAAACTGACAATAAAAAATTTCCCCTAATTTTCTGCTTTCCTTCTAATCTTGGCTAAATTGGTTTATATTGGTATAAACCCTTTTTAATTTAATGTAACCAGAATTATTCATTTTATATCTCACAATGCTCTCTATCTCTTGTTTATTCATAAATTCTTCCCTATCCATAAATCTGATAGGTAATATGTTCCATGTTCTTTTAATTAATTTCTCCCTTTATATCTAGGTTATGTATCCATTTTGGCCTTATCTTGGTAAATGGTGTAAGATATTGGTCTATACCCAATTTCTACCAGACTGCTTTCCAGTCCCCCCCCCCCATTTTTTTTATCACTATTTGTATATTCTTATATGGGTTGGCTTTTCCCCTCAGTCTCCTTCATTAAAACTACCTCTTGCCTTTCTAATATTTTGCCAGTGTAATGGTGAGGGTATGGCCAATGAGGAGCTGGTCCTGCTACCAATACACATGAAGGCTTGATCAGTCTTCTGGAAATGTTTGATGGAGGAGGGTGGGAGGGGGAGGACACTTTTCCCTTCTTGCTTCATTGCCTGCTCTTTTGTATCTTTTGTTCCTTGTTAGTTTACTGTGTGGTGATGAAAGACTTTTTAATTGGCTGCTGAGCTGGAACTGTTGGCATCTGAAAAATTTGAGCAAAGAAAATCTCTGTCTTCTTTGGTGGTAGATGAGGCAAGCACTGTGGTGGGATGCCAGGTTGGAAAGGGATAGGTTCTTTTCTCCCACTCAGTCACCCTGTGACTGGGAACACATGGAAACACTACTTATTGTGTCTGTCTATTTGTATTTATTCTTTTCAAATTTTAGGCAAATCTTAGACATACCAAATTCTTCCAAGCAAGAACACCTCATCCAATGTCTATGCCACACCTAGAAGTAAAGTTGGGGTGAGGGAGCATTTTAGTAACCATTTTAACCCTTAGACCATTCTCCCAAAGACTGAGTAGGTATATAGAGGGTATTGCATGCCCAACTTTGAAGGGAACATTTTTATATTTCTGTCCTTTGTATACTATATACTTTCTCAGTAAACATCCTTTTGTGAAAACTAATTGATACCAATTAGTTAATTGATTTTCAGGGGAGCATAGTGGATAAGGGTTTGCGTTTGATAGTATTAGACACCCCCAATCCCTCAGAGTTACTTCTGAAAACCTTAAAGAAGTAGTAGTAACAGTGCTCTGGGGCCTGAGTCTGCTAGTTTGACTGAGTTGGAAGAGTAAACCTCAGAGTATTACACTAATATTGTACCTATACACATATGCATATACATACATACATACATAACATTACATTACATTCTGGCAAGTGTCATAGCTTTAATCAAGTAATCAACAAATTTTAATAAAAGATCAATAAATATGACCAAACTATTCACATGGTTAATATTTAAAGCCTGAAGTCATGGCAGAATTCAAAGATGCAATGCCCTTTTTAATTTAGCGTCATGCTTTGGTCTCTATGTTAGTTAGAACTGCTTTTCTTTCTTTTCAAATCATTGTTATGTGGAAAAGCTTGCTGGTGTGGATAGAGGCTATATTCCAAAATGACGCTGATAAAAAATAAAAGGCAACAATGGGTATAAATAAATAATAAAATGATGTTGTACTCTTTCCTCAAGGAAAAGAAAACAAAAAGGGAACTGATATTTTAATTAGCCTCAAAATGTCACAAAAATGTGCTTTAAATTGATTTTAATTTTTGATTTCTAGATTATATTATGCTCACTTGAAGAGACCATAGGGCATCATTCTATAATGATGCATTTTAATTTCCTGACAATAAAATAAATGTTCTTTTGTAACCAAAAAATGTTTTTATTGCTTGAGTAAATTAAAAAATAGAAGGAGTGTGTCCTCTGCTGGTATATTTGAAAATTTCACCACTTCTAACAAAAGAAATGTTTTTTCTTGATACATAACAACTGGAAGTCTAAGATTTGGGGGGAGGGGAAGAAGGGGAATCAACTATAGGCTTACACTATATTGACTTAATTTTAATTTCTATACCACTATATTTTCAGTTTGACAAGGATTTTTCTAGCTAAAGAAACTAAATCACCTTTTTATTATACTGTATTATATAAATGCTTGTTTTATTCCATAAATTAAAAAATAAAATAAAAAGAAATTTGCAAGGAATTTGACTCATCTAGAGAGTAGAAAGCAATGTTCAATTGATTGTCATGATGTATTTTCTCAATGACAATGGATCATGGACAGAAATTCCAAGGTTTAAAAAGGAATTATACAATCTCTTATTATCAACTGTAACAGATGTAATAGGAATTCCTTATAATGTCAGGTTTCTATATGTGACTAGGTATGATCTGAACAAGGGTTCAGCCAAATGCCTCAGGAATCAGCCAAAAGTCTAGGAATAGGATATTTAGTCCAAAAGTACAAGAAGCAGCAGAAATCGTAAGTTAGAGATGTCCCAAATCTTGGCGACTACTCTTCTACCATCACATTTCAGGATATAATACAAATATCTTTTTTTTTTCGGTTCCAAATTCTCTCCCTCCCTCCAGTTCCTCTCCTCACCCTCCCAGGGTGAATATCTTTATAGTTTCAGAACATTTTTGGTTATTAAGATGTACACACAGGAAAACTCCTTTAAGTAACAATGATACAGTAACCTTGTGCTCTAAGGGAAAACAGTATATTGAGTAAGTGAAGCTTCTGACCCTGTTTCTGTAAGTGAAAAATAAGACTTATCAAGATAGTTTTTATTTGAATTGCATTCACTTTTATTTTCCTTGACAGTAAATTGTATCTAAACTTTAAAAATCAGTTCACAAAGTAATGTTAATGAAAATAATGTCTTATTTCCAATATCAAGCTTATTCCAGGGTCTATAGTCTATCTTTAAAGAGGACATAGAGCATAGTGGAAAGAATACTGAAGCTGGGCAATTTAATTTTGTGGAAGGTCCCTCTGGCACAGTGGATAGAGTACCAGGCCTGGAGTCAGGAAAACTCATCTTCCTGAGTTCAAATCTGGCCTTAGACACTTATTAGCTGTGTGACCCTGGGCAAGTCACTTAATCCTATTTAACTCAATTTTCTTATCCGTAAAATGAACTGAACAAGGAAATGGTAAACCACTCCAGTAGCTTTGCCAAGAAAACTCCAAACAGGAACATGAAGAGTTGGACATGACACAACCACCTGACTAAACATTCTTCTCCTGGCTGTTTCTAGCTCTCTGGACTTCACTCACCACCATGACCCTGAACAGTGAGCCACCCCCAACCTGTTTTTCAGTTCCTTTTTATGTGTTCTCTTTCTCATTAGAATGTAAGCCCTTTGAAGGCATGGACTGTTGTTTTTTTTTTTAACACAATGCCTGGAATGTAGTAAGGACTTAATAAATGCTTGTTGACTGACTGAAAGAGATCCATCAAGTCCTAAGAACCACGAGTTCTAAGAATGAAGAGCAATAGTAATTTTAAAAATCTATTCAGTGAAAGATGAAATTAGATGTAGCTAACCTCAGATACAGAAACTAGTTCATTCACTCATCTAAGAAAAATAAGATTTATTAGGATTTATTCAGGATGAATAGAAGGACTCCATTGAAGTCCTATTCTAATGCTAATGTAGCATGGAAGGAACCCTGAATTCCTGACAAATCTGATAGTGGAATCTAAACTCCCTTATACATATCAGTCTAGAGAGGTCTGGTAACAGACTATACATCTGTTATCTCACAACCAGGTTAGCTAAGTTTCCAGTGGCTCATTATTGATTGTTTTCAATATGATCAGTCAATTAATTCATCTATCTATCTATCTATCTACCTACCTATCTATCCATCACAGCAGCTCTCAGACACCAACTACTGAGTTATAAAGAGCTCACGGGATGGATCATCAGAGAGAGGACACATTCCTGAAGTATTGAAATGAGAGTAAAAATGAACAACCAGTAGAAACAATTATACTGGTCAATCTTGGGCACTTATCCTGAAAGCTGTATTACTTCCTCAGAAATTTCTATCTTCAAAGTGCTTCAAATCAGTCAATCCAAAACGCAGATATTAATGAGTACTTGGAACTCAAGATACGGAAAAAGTCATTTTCAGATATAAGCCATTATGACAATTTGTTATGCTTGACTATACATATTTGTTTGCTTTTTTTTTTTCTAAATTAGGGGATGAGATGGGAGGAGTAAGGAAGGTAGGAATAGGCTTGCCAAAAGATAAAAAAGAAAAAGAAGAGGGTCATTGAAACTTTTTTTTAATGTACAAAAAAGACTAGAAAACCTGAAAGAATCACAGAGAAGTTGGAAAACTTTCAATTTTTTTTAAAATAAGTTTTTGTTGATGTGTTTTGTCTTTTTAAAATCAGAACAATTTCCCCCAATATTTCTCTTCCTCCTAGACAGTCATCCCATATAACAAATAATATTTTTAAAATAAGAGAAAAAAACCCTCTAAAATATGTACAACATTCACATTTATGAACCTCCCACCTCCGCAAATGAATATGTTGAGAATGTCTTTTTATATATTTTCTTTCAAGTCATGTTTTTTCTTTATACTTTTACAACATTAACTTTTGATTTGTGTGTGTGTGTGTGTGTAGTTGTCCTTTCCATTTATATTGTTGTACATTAAGTGCTACTTTACTCTGTATCAGATAGCATAAATCTTTCCACACTCCTCTGCATTCATATTAGTCATTTCCTACAGCACAGTAATATTCCATTACATTAAGGTACCACATTTTATTCAAATATTCCCCAATTGATAAGCATCTAGTTTATTTTCAATTCTTTGCTATCATGAAAAGTGCTGCTATAAATATTTTGGTGTATAAGGGGACTTTTTTCTTGTTGCCCTTATAGGGATATAAGCCCAGTAAAGGAATCCCTGAGTCAAGGAGCATGGACATTTTAGTAATTTTATTCACAAAATTTCAAATTACTTTCCAAAATGGTAGTGGTCCACCAATAATGAGCCACTGGGCCTATCTACCTACAATTTCTTCAATATTAATTGTTCCTCTCTTTGGTCATTTTTGCCAATTTTCTGGGCATGAGGTAAAACCTCAGGATTGTTTTGATTTGCATTTCTCTTATTAATAGTGATTGGGAGCATTCTTTCATATGACTGTTAATAGTTCAAATTCTTCTTTTGAGAACTGTTTGTTGGGGTGGCTAGGTGGCGCAGTGAATAGAGCACCAGCCCTGGAGTGTCAGGAAGACCTTAGTTCAAATGCAATTTCAGAGACTTAACACTTACTAGCCGTGTGACCTAGGGCAAGTCATGTAACCCCAATTGCCCTGCCCTCCCCCCTCCAAAAAGAAAAAGAAAAAAAGAGAACTGTTTGTTCATATCCTTTGACCACTTATCTATTGGAGATCTAGTTTGTTAATGTGTGTTGATAGGGATATGATTTTTTAACCTCAGAAATTGTAATATGTTGTTTCATCATTATCATTTACTTTCACATAATTATTGTTTCTATAAATCGAGATTTTGCTCTTAATACCCATGCTTTTTAGCTGAGTAGGATCCCAAATACTAGTCTCACCAGCTTTTGCTTGACCCACTCATTATTTAGGTTTTCACTATTAAGACTAAATTTGGAGTTGTCTTTTGTTTGGGCTCTCTGAACTTATTATTATTTTATTTATTTTATTGCGCTATGATTTGTAAAGATGCTGGCAGTAATCCCCTTTTCCTCCCCAGAGACTGAAGTGGTAGTGGTAGTGGAGGGAAAGGTAATCTATTGTGAGTGGCTAAATGGAACTGAGGTACAAGGGACTCCTCTATAATTTAGGGAGCACCATCAGTACAGATTGGAGTCATTTCCAAAAAGCTAGATACCCTGCAATCCCTAGAGAACTAGGGCACCAGAGAACTCTGGAGGGAGAGGTGAAATGTAATATATCTGGCCTCCTAAGCAGTAATGGCCAGGATAGTCAGTATTATGGATATTTATTTGTGATAAATCAAGTTATGTTATTTAGAGGGAAGACTCAAAGGTTCCAGTGGATAGCAACACATGAGATAATAGTATTCAGCATAGTCCCTGGCACATAGTAAGTTCTTAAAAAATGTTTGACTGATTGACAAATAGATTGTTCTAGCTTTGAATGTTAACTTTCTAATCATATAAGTATCTGGATTTTCACCATCCTTTTAAACATTTGTTTCTAAGTAAGATTCAATCAGTTATAAAGTATTTTCCTTCTTACCAACTAAAGAAGTAGAAAAAGAAACCTACTTGGAACACTGCTTTGGGATCAATAAATACTTTCTGGCTGCCTGACTGAACTGGCTACCAAACAAAATTAAATTAATTACTGACAATATGTCACCTTGGTAAATAAGAATACTTTTGAAAAGAAGCATTCTTTCTATTCCCCTGCTGAAAATTATTACTCACAGTGAAAGAGAGTGTAAGTAGCTATTTGCAAAGCTGAATTACAGTATTGCTTTCATTTTTCCATAATCACATTTATGTTTAGCAAGTTCAATATTCAGAACTTATTGTGGAAAAATATGTCCTTTTTTCTTGAGTGCTACATTCTACCACATTTATCAACCAACAGTTGTCCAGCACACTCACCACTGTCACACGTGGTACACACATGGTCATAAATTGGTAACATATCTGTGGTAAATTGATGCTTCTGACCATGGTCCAATAAATTATGGCAAGGATGCCTTTTAGGAAACGCAATCACATGTTTTCTTCTGGGTAATTTGGGGATTTGACAAACCTTCTGAAATAAGCCTCTTCTCAGCCTTACAGTACAGCTTGTGACTACTAGCATCTGTATCAATAGTATATTTGCCTAGCATACAAGTTAAATCGACAAGAATTTATTAAGCATTTATTATATGCCAGGCATTATACTAATAATGGGGATAAAAAGAAAGTCACAAAATAGGGACTACTCTCAAGTAGCTCTCAATCTATTGGAGCCAAGGTCACCCATTGAATCCTGGGTCATTGCCAATTGTCTTGACTTTTGTCTTGCCACTGGACCCTAATGACTGTGGAGGAGAGAGTGTGCAGCTCTGCCTCACTTAAACACAAGATATCACCCTCATGATATCATTGGTCCTCTTGGAGAATGAAGGATGATCAACAACAATTGAATGAGGTAGACAACATGGAAACAATTATGTACCAACATGATATATACAGGACAAGTTGGAGATAAGTTCAGAGCAAAGGCACTAGCATGAACTTATTTCTGTTTTTATTAAAATAAGGACATATAGATTAAAAACTCCAAATAATAACTAGTTTTAACATACTCTTAACCATAATATTTCTACAAAAAACTCTGTTTAAAAAAACACAAAGCCATCAGATCCTATCAAAGTGTCCTTTTCCATCACATGATTCTCATTGATGTTGGGTTTCATCCTGTCATTTAGATCAGGACTCTGACGCTCATATGCCTTCCATACAGTCTAACAGTGTTTAAGGCTAGAGTAAGCTTGCAAAATCTGGAATGGATTCTGAGACTCTCTGCATGCAAGTTATCCTTTATTCATACAAACCATATTCAGAAATGTTGAAAAGGAGTAGGATGAGAGTAGGGAAAGAAATCAGTGGTAAACAGAGGCCTGAAAATAAAAGAATACTTCTAGGATAGAAATTAGCTGCCGAGATTATGGCTGGAATAGATGGACACCCCTGGGATCTACGAGTTGAGTTTGAGTATCTCTGGTCCATCAATAATCATAGTCCCATTGATGTGGGTTGGATGCATGTTCATGAAATAGTTTGGGAGGAAACCATATTGTATGGGGTACTCAAACTCATCGGAGTCTGTTATTTCATGAGCTAGCCCTCCCCCCACTAGTATTATTCCCCAAAGTTGCCCCGAAATCACTGGCAGGGTAGAGATTCTGGAACTAGATCTGGTCCTGATATGATTTTTTAGAATAATTCTGGAATTGATCATTCCAAATCTGGTCGTTCCCTGTGGGGAGGTTTTGAAGACGATTCATTATACGTTCCTGGTGAAATGAAGAGAAGAGGCATGCATGCTTCCCAGCAGCAGACTTCTCTTATTCTGAGTCACATTGTTGCTATTCTTTGACTACACAGTATCCTCCTGTAATCTCAAACTGTACCCTATGGGATCTGCTGCTGTTTGTAAAGCTAATTCCTTCAGAATGGTTTATCCAAGGCTGTCATTTTTATGTAGCCAAAGGGAACAAGGGGTGTTATGCATAATGCTGATATATTGGATGTGATTAGGGGAATTCCTGCTGAATGGCTCTGGCTAAAGTAGACTCCATGGAGGATGCCTGGGGCTGGACCCCTTTCAGGGACCATGTACTGTTTTTGGAGTTGGGGCTCTTCAGTGACATATTTGTCCTACTCCTTTTCAATGGGTCACATATGCTGGTTTAGTATGGAGAAATTTGTCACTTTGGAATTTAAACCTAACTACCCAGTTTGGGTGAGAGAGGGGAGGCTCTGTGCTGCATGCTACAGAACATAACTCTGAATTGGTAGAGAGAATGGTGAGTTGAAACTACATGAGGGCGAAGTTAGTGCTAGAACTTTAGGGAAAAGAGACCTTCTTCAAGAGGGTACTGCCTGGACTGTACTGCTCATGAGAGCATTTAAGACTGAGTTAAGAGTTGAGTTGATCAGTCACCCAATAGCTAGCCAGAGTATCTTAGTCCTGACATATGGAAAGAAGGAGAGAGAGAGAGAGAGAGAGAGAGAGAGAGAGAGAGAGAGAGAGAGAGAGAGAGAGAGAGAGAGAGAGAGAGAGAGAGAGAGAGAGAGAGAGAGAGAGAACTGCAGACATGTAAAGAAAGCTGGATTCTCAAATGTTTGCCTCCCAAGAAACTTCAAGGAATACCATTATATGAGATTGGGACCTCTCTAAGCTGACATCTCATATCATTCTCATCCACAGAGCTCATTTACCCTTGGGTATGTTCTGGCATATTCTGATCTGTATAACTTTTCCAGTTACTTTTTTACTATTTTGATTGGATAAATGGGTTTTTAGTTGCTATTTGTTATCTGTAATGGTCTTTTATTTAACCTACAATTGTGGGAAGGCATAAAGTCTGCAGGTGTCAGTTTGGGGTAATCCTCCTTCCTTAATGGCAACCAGCTTTTGTTTTCAACCTACTGTACTCCTAATCCAGCAATATTTTTTGGGGGGAAGATAGATATAATTCTGATTGGATATTCCCCCCCCCCCAAGATCGAAGGAAAGAGTACCTGGCCTAGTAGTGCTCTAGGGACTTACCTGCTTCTTTCCTTCCCAACCCTCCTGCCACCCCTCAAGCTTTCATTTTAACTCTTCTCTTTGCCTCAGGGGGTAGTCCAGATCTCAGATTGTATCTATCAATGCCTCCCATGCATTACATTTAGAAAACCCATGTAGATATATGGGCATATCCACACCTTACAAGATGGTGTATCAAATTCTCCTCTTCCCTTTATCAACTGGTGAGAGTTTGGATTACACCTTAACTGTATCATAGAGTATTGACCACTGCACAGAAAGAGCGCCCTCCCAGTGGCCTTTCTTTTCTTTTCTTTTTTTTAAGCAATCGGTGTTAAGTAACTTGCTCAAGGTTACACGGCCAGTTATTTTTGGGTGTGGTGCTAAGTATCTGAGCCTGGATTTGATCCTAGGTCATCCCGACACTGGGGCCAGTGATCTTACTCACTGAGCCACCTGGCTGCTCCATGGTAAATAATTCTTAAACTGCTCTTCATGTTACATGTTCTAGAGTGAAGACTCATCTGGGCAAGTTTGATCCTGAGCCTCCAGTTGCCTCTTCTGTTTTGTACTTTTTTTCTTTAGCACAGGTCTTTCAAAGGGTGATCCTGAGAGATGGACTTTCAGAAGTGGTACCTCATGGATTCTCCAGTCCCTCAGTCACTACTGGTTGCTCCTCAAGAGCTGTTCCCAACAGTCACTACACAATGCTTCTTTGAGGAAAAAACAATGACCAACTTAGAAGAAGAGCCCAGTTTTTGGATTGGCTTTCCAGAAGACACAGACCTTGAGGAAGAGAGTACAGTGTCAAGGCAAGGGGAAAATGACCAAACCCCCCAAAGGCTTTATTTTTTGATGTTTTAAGACTCAGCATCCCTGAAGGGTAAAATAAATGATTACAGTATTTGTCTTTTTTGACATTCACTTGTGAATCTTGTGTGTTAATCCTCCCTCCCTTTTCTGTAAGGAGTGGTAAGCGAAAGATGAAATGAGTGAGGAAACAAAGGTGTGAGTTTCTAAGCATATCGATTTATTGAGCAATGTGTGACAATTGCATGACAAATTGGGAACAGAACTCCTCAGTTTAGGACTGGACCCTGAAAACAGAGAGAGACACACTTTTATGTATTAAAAAAATTAATCAAATATAACTAATTAAAGGAAAACAATTAGCCAGGATGCAAAATCAGGTAATCTGATTTCTAATTGGAAGAAAGATTAAGGACTTTCAAAGTTGGGAGGAGAGAGAACAGAGGCAAGGTATCTCACTCCCACTGAATACAGGTGTCAGTATTTAATCAAAGGAATATAGAAATAATAACTATTGATCAGTATGGGGCCAGTTTTCAGATAAGACATATGGATTGCTTGAAATGTACAATTATGAGAAAACTCTTTGCATCAAACAATGCAATGAGGTCTTCTCACAGTTCCTACAATTGAAAAAAGTTTTCTTACAAGAAAGAAATTGGGCCAGACCCATATGAACAGAAAGGGAACTGAGCTAGCTTCAGAACTGAGTCACAAGTTGGAGCCAGTGTAGTTCACTAAATTCCAGCTACTACCTGCTGTTCTGATCTCCTCAATTTCCTCAGAAGGAAATAAATCTGTTCTCTCCCTGGTTTACATTGTGCACTGAGTACCCTTCTACTCCCTCTTTCAGTAGACCCTACCCTGAGGCGAATCTAAGGTTTAAGTGATTTTGTCAGAAGCTCCAGAGGGGTAGCTGTACAAAATAAATCCTTTCTTTGAAGTTCTGACTCCCCAGGAGTGAACCTGATCTTCATGTGTGTTCTGAGCTAGGGGATCCTTTAAAGGAAGAGATAGAGCAATCTAGGGCAGTTGTGTTGTTACTCTGATAAATCATTCTGTTAGGTGGAGGTTATTCTGCTGTGCTATATTGGACCTTTAAACAAAAATTTTCTAAAGGAACTCTTCCGTCATACCTTCTATTTGTTGCAGAAAGTAGATTTCCAGCTTCTTGCAATGTAGGAATAACACAAATGCAGTGCTTTATGAAACCTCAGAGATTTCTCATATCTCCTTCTATCAAATATTTATTTTTAAGGTAGTTAAACTTAGTAATATAGTCACAAACTACTTTATAGATCTCTTTTCCTAGAATATAGATATAACTTATTAAGTGCTAGGAATATAAGGGCTGGGAATACAAATACTAACAAAAAGAGTTCCTGTCCTCAAGGAGCTTGCATTCCCATGATGGAAGATGATGCAGAAAAGGGAGCTGAAAAAGGGAAGGGGATGCCAAAGTGGAGAAGTAGTTCAGAGAGTCATGGGCTGAGCTAGATTTGAAATGATCATGCTGGTGAGGGGGTTTCCTCATATAGAAGATCCAGGGAAAATTTGTAATACAGTAATAATAGTTGATCAATATGTAGATATTTGCTGACTTGATTCTTACCCCTTCTGTCACTTGATCATGTGCCAAAATAGATATATCAAATGAATGTAAAGTTGGTTAGTATCCTAATCCTATTATTTAGCATATGCTCTTACAATAGATTGCAAATAGATTAATTTGAAGATGTTTATGCATCAAGTTCATTTATTTGCTGAGTTTCATCAACCTTAATTTTCAAACATGAGCCATCTGTTTTATAAACCTTTTGACATCTAAAATCAGAAGTATTCCTAATTAGGAAAGAACTTTCTATTCAAAAACACATTAGAGAATATATTTAATGAGGTTTGAATACTTAAAGTCCTTCCATATTTTAATAATTAAAATTTCTGTGATATATTATTAAGAAATAATTTAATTAACATTTTAAACATATAGATTTTCTTTTCTAAAACTAATCCGTCCTTCCCACTGTTCTTCCTCCCCCATTCCACAATGGACAAATGAAAACTGAAACCCTTAATAAATAGCTGCATCATCCAGCAAAACAAATGCCCACATTGGCCATTTTTCAGAAATGTATGATTCTTTCATCATCTTAAGTTCATCACCTCTCTGTCAGAAGGTAAGTAGTGTTTTTCATCATTTTATTTTTAAAGTGTTTCAAAATTGTTTTTCTATAATGTTATTATTGTATCAACTGTTCTCCTAATTCTCCTTACTTTGCTCTGCTTCCCAGTTCCTAGAAGTCTTCCCAATTTCCTCTAAAACTGTCATCATTTCACATAGCACAATAATATTCTATTACATTCACAAACCACAATTTATCTAACCATTCCCTAATAGGAGGATACTCCTTTAAGTTTCCAATTTTTCACTACCAAGAAGAGTCATTATCAATATTTTAGTACATATAGGTAATTTTCCTCTTTCTTTGATTCTTTCAAATAGTGAAATAGCTGTGTAAAAAGGTTTAGTAATTTGGGGGCATAGTTTTAAATTGCTTTCCAGAAATCCTAGACTAATTCACAACTCCACCAAGAGTGCACTAGTGTGCCTGTTTCCTTGCAGTTCCTCCAATATTTGTCCTTTTCCTCTTTTGTAATCTTTATCAGTCTGATTGATGTGAAGTGGAACCACAAAGTTGCCTTAATTTGCATTTTTCTAATTATTAGTATGTTAAAATTATATCCTGTTCTGTTCTTATTGACCCCACCCACCCCCTTCTAGTCAGTATAATAAGTTTATAAGTATAAAATTAACAAGAGCAGGAAGTAAGACTGCAAAGGGGAACTAAAAGTCATGTACAAACACCTCCAAAATCAAAAGAGCATAATGTGCAAACTGTATTATATATTAACCAAAAATTACGACCTAGTAATATATTCTAAATCAGGGAAAGCCATCTAAACTTTGCTGTTAGAGCCTGTTGGTCCTATAACACATAAATCTCAAACAAGTTACAGAACATCTGTAGTAAGATGTTCCCAATAACTTTGAAATATATTAACTTTAAAGTTTTAAACTTTGACCTGAATTGAATATGTTAATGAACTAACCCTTTGGTGGCATGATTAAAAGTTAGTCTCTTCCCTTAAAAACAAAACAAAACAAAACAAACCTCTATAAAGATGAGACCTAAAACCCTTGGTTATACCTCTCCCACTCCCAGTCCTCTTCCATCTCCATTGGAACCATGCTGTTGAGTGCTCCCAACTCTAATCCATGGTTATGTGAGTGATTCTCTGTCCCTCCTCCCCACTGCTGCCTGCCTTCCTCCATCACTTTATCCCTGACCCAATGCCTCTGTACACCTTTCAAGGTTTAACTCTGTACTGTCTATGCCTGTGTGTCTTATTAAAGTGTAAAGCCTTATTTCCTGCTGCCATTGTGGTCTTTCTCTGCAAGTACCCATAGAACTGGGGGTGCCTGCCCCACTTCATAATTTCATAAATTAATTAGCAATTCATTAGTGATTTAGAGCATTTCTATATGGTTGTTGATAGCTTGGATTTCTTCCTTGGAAAACTGCCTGTTTATATTCTTTGACCATTTATTTACTGGGAAATGGCTAAGTCAAAAAAATTTGAATGAATTCCTTATATACCTGTATATGAGACCTTTATCAGGAAAAAAAAAATGCTGCAAAGATTTTTTCCCATTTACCTATTTCCCTTCTGTTGTTTAAAAAAATACATTAGATTTGTTTATGCAAAAGTATTTATAATTTTTGTAGTCAAAATTTTCCACTTTTTCCTTGTTTGATCATTTCTTGTTTAGCTATGAACTCTTACCTAGTCATATATCTGAAAGACAATTTCTTTCTTGCTCCTCTAATTGATTTATGTGACCCAGTTTATATCTAGTTTCTATATCCATTTGAAGCTTATCTTGATGTATTCTATGAGGTGTTGGTCTAAATCTAATTTTTTCAGGCTGTTGTTTAGTTTTTCCAGAAGCTTTTTTTAAATCAAATATCAAGTTATTCACCCAGTAACTGTGGTCTTTGGGTTTATTGAATTCTAGGTTATTGTATTTACTTCTGTATATTAACAAGTTCCACTAATTGATACTCCTTTTTTTTTTAAATCAGTACTAAATTATTATAATGCTTACTTTGTGATATAGTTTGTAATCTGGTACTGATAGACCTCCTTCTTTCCTATTTTTTTTACTGTTATCCTTGAGATTATTTGACCCTTTCTTCCTCCATAGAAATTTTATGTTTTTTTTTCTAGTTCTATACAATATTCCTTTGAGAGCTTGGTACAGCACGGAGTAGTAACTTAAATTAGGTAGTATTGTTATTTTTATTATGTTGGCTCAACTTACTCATGAATATTTAATGTTTCTCCAATTATTTAGATCTGTCTGCAGATTGTTTAATAGCTGTATTCATATAGTACCTAGCTGAATCTTTGTAGATATATTCCCAAATATTTTGTAGCTTTTGTAATTATTTTGAATTGAATTTTTTTTTAGTTTTTCCTCCTAGGTTTTGTTGGTTATGAATCCTAATGAATTACATGGATTTGTTTTTTGCATCTTGCAATTTTGCTGAAATTATTTAAACTAACTTTTAGCCAACTTTCTAGGGTTCTGTAAGAATTCCATCATATCATCTGCAAAAAAGGATAATTATGTTTTCCTGTACTTATTCTATCAGTTTATTTTTCTAGACTTATTGCTATAGCTAGCATTTCATTTCATTTTTCCATATAAAATTTAAGATGAAAAACATTTGGTCTGGCCATTATAACACTATGGAGTTGGATGTAAAAGACACATCAGTAACTGAAGATTTCTGGGTGCATAGTATTCTCCTGTAGTATCTAAGGCAGGGACTGAAAACCCATGCCAAACATTCCAGGGAGTGGTATACCAAGTCTCTGCATGCTAGTTGTAAGCTATGTGACCTTTGCTAAATATAGGAAAGAGCAAACATGATGTATATGACACATGAAAAGATTTACATGAACTGATAAAAAGTCAAATAATCAGAGTAGGGAAAACAATACGCACAAGGACAGCAACAGAGTAAATGGAAAGAACAACCACAAAACACTAAAAGCTGAATGTTGCAAAATTTTAAAGAACAAGCTTGGCTCCAAAGAGTTATCTCTCCTCTCTCCTTTGTAGAGGTCAGGATCCACAGGTACAAAACACTGTATCACATCATATTTTTATCAATACAATAACCAGTTTTGCTGAATTTTTATTCTCTTCTTCCTCTTTCTTTTTTGAAATATTATTTGTTATAAAGGATGGGTCTTTGTGAAGGTAAGGGAAAGAATATAAAGGAAAATCTACATGGTATAAAAACAAAAAGTATTGAAAGGGAAGAACCAAGATGGTAGAGTAACAGGAAGAAATACAGTGAGTTTCCCTTTCCCTCCCAAAAAATCTTGCAATCATAACTGGAAAACTCACTAGACCCTATTCTCATGGGAAAATCCAAGAAAAAGTCATTTTTCTAGCCTAGATCAGCATAGGGAGATAGATCTCTTAACATTTGGGAGAGATTCTGGCCAGTAACCATACATGAAGAACACTCCAGCACAGGAAAGGGCTAGCTACCAGGGCAAGAAGAGGTCATTATGGTGACAGAGATGCTCAAGATACAAACTCAGAAAAAGAAATTGACTCTAAAACATCTATGAGCAAAGTCTCAAGAAGAACATAGTTGGGGAATATTCAAACAGAAATTCTGATATAGAGAAAGCATTAAAATAAAAAAAAATAAATTAAGCAAGAGTGCTAGAGGAAAAAAATAAAGAAATGAGAGCTATAGAAGAAAGAGTGAAAAGGCAATTAATATTTTTGCATAAGAGGCAAAATCAAAATTGAAAAGCTTTGTGTATGCAACAAAATCCCTGAAAATTAGAAATGGACCAAATAGAAGCCAATGATTCCAAGAGACAAAAAGAAATATTAAAACAAAGTCAAGAGAATGAAAAAATGAAGAAAACAAAAGGTATATTATCATCACAAAAACACCTGACTTGGAAAACATATCTAGGAGAAAAAAAAATAATCACTGGATTTGTTGAAAGCCAGAGCCTACAAATCATATTTCAAGAAATCTTCAAAGAAAACTGTCTATAGGGCAATGTGAAAATAGGAATAATCCACTGGTCAGCTCCTGAAAGAAACCCACAAATGAAAACTTCCAGAAACATTATAGCCTAAGTTCAGAGCTTCTAAGTCAAAGAAAAAAATGACACAAGCATCCAGAAAGAAAGAATACTAGTACCAAGATCACACATGATTTAGCAGCTAATTTTATATAGAGTCAGAGAGATTGGAATACAATATTCCAGAAAGCAAATAATATAGGCTTACTGCCAAGAATAGCTTACCTAGCAACAATATGTGTAATAATACAGAGGGTAGAATGGATTTTTAATGAAATACAGCATTTCCAAGCATTCCTGATGAAAAGACAAAAGCTACAAAGAAACTATGAAGTTCAAACACAGGAGTTAAGAGAAATATAAAAAAGGTAAACAAACTATCAAAAGGGAATAAACAAGGTAAATCATTTACATTCAATTATGCAGGGATGATACACATGCTCCTTCTGAATCCTAACATCATCAGGGGTCATAGAAGGAGTCTAATTCTGGGAATAATTCTGTGATAGCACAATAGTAATGATAACTATCATTTCAATAGAGCCAAGTGCTTTACAGATACCAACTCATTTTATTCTCACAACAACCCAGTGAGGTAAGTGCTATTATTAACTCCAGTTTGCAGTTGAGGAAACTGAGGCAGAGAGAGGTTGAGTGACTTGCATCACAGAGCTAGGACATATTTGAGGATAGATTTGATAGATTTGAACTCAGGTCTCCCTGACTCTAGACCCAGTGCTCTATCCACTGTGCCACCTCACTGCTTTGCAGCTTTTTTTTTTGCTTTTTGGAGTGGGGAGGGGAGGGCATTTGGGGTTAAGTGACTTGCCCAAGGTCACATGGCTAATTTTTGTGTTAACCGTCTGAGGTCAGATTTGAACTCCTGACTCCAGGTGTGGTGCTCTATTCACTGTGCCACCTACCTGTCCCCTGCTTTGAAGCTCTTAAAAGAACAGAAAGGAAGGGGAAGAGGAAATACAGTGGCAGGTTGGGGAAAATGATATTATATAACTAAGGAGCACAAGTAAGACACAGCTTAGATTTCTACCTCACTCTCATCCAAACTGGTCAAAGGAGAAAAGAAAACACACACAGTTGTATATAGAAATACATTTCGCTCAACTGGGAAATACGAGGAAAATGGGAGAAGGAAGAAGAGGGAATTAGAAGTAGGATTAGTTAAGGGAAGGATTAGTCCTAAGCAAAACAAACTCTAAGTAAGGATGTAAAAAATATTTATAGCTTTTCTGATGTGGCAAAGAATGAGAATCTGAAGATTGAGCCCATCAGCTGGGAAACAGCTGAACAAGTTATATAGTATATAGAAGCAATAGAATACTATTGTTCTATAAGAAATAAGGCAATGTTTTCAGAGAACCCTGGGAAGACTTGCACGAACTAATGCAGAGTGAAGAGAATAGAACCAAAAGAGAATAATTTATACAATGACAACAGTATTGTAAAGACAAAAAATTTAGAAAAACTTAGGACCTCTGATCAACACAAGACCAACCCCAATTCCAAAGGTCTCATGATAAAGATGTGAAAAACTCAGGAGTACAGAATCACACACACACACACACACACACACACACACACACACACACACACACACACACACACACACACACACACACACACACACCAGCCTGGCTTGAACTTCTCAGTCTCAACAATTTTAAAGACACAGGCAACCAATCAAAGGAAACTACCCCACCCCTGTGAAATTTGTTTGGTTTGACTATATGTATACAAGAAGGGCTTTGTTTTTCCTTCATTCTCAACTGGGGTAGAGGGAGGAAGAAAAGACAGATTTCTACTGAGTGAAAAAAATAAAACTATTTTTTGAAAAAGCACCCTCCCCTCCAAAAAAAAAAGATGTCAATAAAACATATTTAAGAAAATAAATCTCAGTCCCTGCTATTCTTTCATATACTCAAACTCCTATTTGTATGTACAGGGGGCACTTTCAACACCAAAATAAAGCCACAGAGTGCATCAAATGTACTCTTTTTCTACCACTTTATACTTAACCTACTTGTTAAGTTCAGAATTAAAAGAAAAAAGGACTGAGGATCATCTAATCACGATAAGGCATTAGAATATCATGGTAAACTAACAGTTAATAGCTAGCCTTTATACAGCACTTCAAAGTTTACAAATCACTTTCTATATTATTATCTCATTGGATCCTCACTAGAATCTATTAATGTCCCCATGTCCAAACGTGGAATAGTCTATCTTGGGAGGTAGCAGATGTCACCTCCCTGAAAGTCTCCAACAGAGGCTGGATGACCACTTGTTTATGTCATACTGGATATTCTTTCCAGGTAAAGGTTGGACTAGATGACTCTTGAGGTCCCTTCTAACTTAAAATATTCTGTGATTCTACTTTTTTTTTTTATCTCTTATTCTTCTTTCTTCCTTAAATGCAACTAATGTCATATGGGTAACTGCTTAGCCATAATGGAAATAATATGTGTTTCCTAATGAAATGGCAAACATCTTTATGGCAGATGAGACTGAATAAGGCAGCCTTGTTTTCCAAATGACTCTTGTTGAAATAGAATTCAAGAATTGGAAAACTCTCCTTTTTCCATTGAATAAAAGAACCAGACTTTAAGACAGACTTAAGTCCTGCCTTGGTGACCCAGGGGCTTTCTTTTAAATTAAGTTTTTGTTTGACCTGAGTCATTTGTTTACATTTTTATATCACCTTATTTATTGATTTCTATATTAAGATTTTGCTGGCCTGTATTTGTAATGGGAATGCAAATTTGGAAGATCTTCCCTGCCCCTAGGCTAAAGTGCACCTGAAGCCTGGGGTGGGAGGCTTGTTTTTCAGTAGATACTTTTTGATTGGCCAGTGGGTCCAAAAGGTTGTTACATTCTCTGAGCCAGGAGAAGGCTATATAAGACCTGATGTGTAGCTTTGTTCTGGGGGCTCACTTTGAGAAGTGTTCTGTGATTTGATCTGTATTCTGGGAAGCCGTTGTCCAGGGCCCCCCGGCTTTGAAAAACCCAGATGTGGAAACCCAGATGTTGATTTGGTATGGATGTAATGGTTGGACAGTTTGGAAAGCTGTCTACTTGATCTGTTTCTGTCTTGATAATTCTGCCTGTATGCTTTGAAGTTCGGGGTGCTGACCTTTTCTCCTGAACAAGGTAAATGATATATGTCTGACTGATTAAAGTAAGCTTGTTAACCCATTTTGAGTTGCTTTCCTTTAACAAAGCAGATCCAAGAACCTGTATGGGCAGCCACCCTGAGCACGCTTGGGGTGCTTGCTGCTACAGTATTTTAAAAGCATAAAATTAAATATGTATATTAACCATTAACTCCATAATGAATACCTATAAAAAATGACTCTAAACAAACTTTAGTGCTACAGAACGCACAAAGTGAGAGAAAGAAACAAATCTCCTGCTAAGACAACCTGGCAGGCCAGCAGGAAGGGTCCATTGCACCGTGCTGGGAGCAGAGCCCAGCCTTGAGTGAGTCCATGGTTTTAGCCTCAGGGTGAACTAACCAGTCATGGCTGGAGGGACTATGGGAGAATGGATCACCAGCAGCTGTGGTGGTTTCCAGAATGATCAACCCATAAATGCCAAAGAAAAAGTGAGAGGTCAGTGGACTTTGGGAACAGAGGGTCTGAGAGTGTGGTCTGGCCTCCGCCTCCCAGAGGGAGAAGCAGATAAGATGTGGTGGCCGCTGCTATGTGGCTACTTCAGAGCTTCTGGCCTGCAGATTGTAGGGGGACCAAACAACCATTCTGAGGGGTAATCACTCTTGTTTAACCTGCTTGGATCTGGATTGCTGTCTAGGGTGGAGGTCCTGGGGTGGGTGACCAGGTGTCAGAGCAGGTGAAGGCTTCAGAGAGGGCATCCAACTAAAAGCTCTGGCAGCTGAGAATACCCCAGCAATTTGGGACAATGCTCTCCTCTCTGGAAGCAGAGTTCTATTGTGGCAAAAAGCTCAAAAGTCAAGTAATTAAGTGGCAACATGAGCAAGCAAAGGAAGCAAAGCAAGCACAGAAATCTGACTTTGGATGCCTTTTTTGGGGACAAAAAAGATCAAAATGTGAAACAGGAGGAAGAAAAAGAAGTCAGAACTCCTGTACCAAAAGCTTCCAAGAAAAATATGAATTGGTCACAGGCCATAGAGGAGCTTAAGAAGGATTTTGAAAGCCAAATAGGAGAAGTGGAGGAAAAATTGGGAAGAAAAATGAGATTGATGCAAGAAAATCATGAAAAGAGAGTCAACAACCTGACTGAAGAAAATAACACCTTACTTTCTAGCATGGTCTTTCCTCTGTGCGTATTTGTAAGTCCAATCTATTCTTCCAAGTGAAAAATAGATCTAAGTTCTTTGTTAAAGCCACCCCAATTGCTCAGACCACAGAAATTTCTCCCTCCTCTGACCTGCAGAATTATATGCAATGTACTGGCATGTATTACCTTATATAGCCTTTTTATGTATGTGTCCCCAATACCTTCCTGTATTTTAAATTCCTTGAGGATAGGTACCATGCATCCAGAAGGCACTGGCACCTAGCACATTTATGGCAACTTGACGCAATAACTCACTAACTCACTCAACCAATATTTGTAAAAACTGTGTATGGAACACTCCAAATGCCTATTGTACAGATAATGATACCTAGTTAGATGCAGAATCCACAGAGGTAGTCCCACAAATACACTTATCTTGGACAGACACTTCAGATGGATAATAAGTTGGGTTCAATACTGAACAAGAGAACAAGAACTTTTTGGTATATTTTACAGTACTTGTAATGACTCCAATTTTCTCCCTTAGAGAAAGGTTCATAAGTGTTTTTAAAGTTGCAGGCCACCCAAAGGGTAATGGAGGGTCTGGACATGAATAAAGAGACTACAATATCTTCATTAATGGTTTGGATAAAGATCTTCGTGACCTACTTATCAAATTTGTAGATATAACAAAGCCAGGAGAGATATCTAAGACAGTGGATGACAAAGTCAGCAATAAAAATTATCTTGACAAACTATAACTGTACCAAATCTATTAAGAAGAAATTTAAGAGGGATCTTACACATGGCTTTGACAATCAACCTCACAAGTTGGGGGGTTGAACGGCTAAAAACCAGTTCATCTCAAAAAAGATAGTTTCAGAAGATCTCAACAGGAAACAACAGTATGATATGGAAGCCAAGAAAGTTAATGCAATTTTAGGCTGCATTGAGAGGTATAGGGTTCAGTACTATGGAAGTAATATTCAGTTGTACTTTGCCCTGGTCACACTGGGCAACTAATTTTATCTGCAGTTCTAGCTAACTTGTTTTAAAAGAATGGAAAAGTTGGACAACATTCTAAGGGAGGTGATCAATATAATAATCCGAATTTACCTACTGCTTTAAGGTTTGCAAGGCAACTTACAAATAGTGTCTCATTTGATTTTCACAACAACCTAGTCAGGCAGGTACTATTATTATCCAAATTTTATAGATGCGGAAACTGAGACTTAAAAAGGTGGAGTGACTTGCCTAGGGTCATACAATTAGTAAGTTTCTGAAGTAGGATTCAAACTCAAATGGTGAAGGATCTGAAATTTATGACACACAAAGATCAGTTTAAGAGACTAGGAATGTTTAGTCTGGAGAAAAAAATGCCTTTCAAATATTTTAGAGAATGCCACAGAGAAGAGTCAGACAAGATTTATTGTTTGTCAATGAGTTGAAGTTGCCAAGAGACAACTTTGGGCTTGATGTAGAGAAACTTTCTAACAGTTATCAAGAAGTAAGAGCTCCTTCAGGAGGGTGTGGGTTCACCCTCACTGGTGATCATAAAGCAAACCCTGGATGACCACTTGCAAGGTAGTGTTCTAAAATGGAGATAATAACTTCACAGGGTTGTGAGGATTGAGTAGATCATGTAGTTAATAAGCTGTGCAGACCTTAAGCTTTTAAAAGGGAACTATCATAATCCCTGGGGATTTTGTGCAGGTGTGGGTTACACTAGACAGCTTTCAGGGGTCCTTCTCACCTATAGTCTGTGACCATTCTAGGATTCATGTTCTTCCTCTGTAAATAAGGAGTGGGATTAGGAGTGAGTGTACTAGATGTCCAAGATGCCTCCAAACTTGGAAATTCCAAGATCCTAAGAGGATCAGTAGAGGGGGATAAAGCCAAAGAAACCGGGAGAATAAGGGTGCAGAGAATGGGGGAGAGGGAGAATTTACACAGATCATTGAAAGGAGCATATATGCAGAATGAAAGCTAGCTTCTAGCTAGTGCCTTAAGGTTATTCTCTCATATGATCCTTACAATAACCTTAGGATCCCAGGCAGGGTGGAGGAGAGGAGGGCAAAAGTAAGTGTATGTGTGTGCCATTATTAACCTCTTTCTCAACATCACAAAACCGAAGCTGGTAAATGTTTTTTTTTTTTTTTTAAGCAATTGGGGTTAAGTAACTTGCTCAAGGTTACACGGCCAGGTGTTTCTGGGTGGGTGCTAAGTGTCTGAGCCCAGGATTCGATCTCCAGGTCTTCTCAACACTGGAGCTGGTGCTCTTACTTGCTGTGCTACCTGGCCGCCCCCAAAGCTGGTAAATGTTAAGTGACTTGCTTAAGTGACACAGCTAGTGACTAAGGCAGAATTCGAGCTCAGGTCTTTGATTCCAAGTCTAAACCCCCAGGAACCCATTCTGGGGGTGACAGTGAGGTCACTGGGACACAACCACCATGTGCTATTACCCTCATTTTACAAGATCATAGTTTTAAAGCTGGAAGAGACCTTAGAGGCCAATCCAGTCACATCAGTCACGATACTTTTGTAGGCAACAGCTGGCATTCATATAGCGCTTTAAAGCTTTGCAAATATCTGGTTTTATCCTGACAACCCAGGGAAGCAGCAACTTAGTAACTAGGGTCCATAGTATTTGTGACTTGTCCATCATTCAATATCGAATTTCCACAGTGGGATTCGAGCTCCGCGTACAGTGTCCTGAAGGGAAGGAAGGAAGCATTTATTTATTTATGGCTTTTTGGAGGGGGAAGGTCAGGGCAATTGGGGTTAAGTGACTTGCCCAAGATAGCCAAGAGTAAGTGTTATGTGTCTGAGGCTGGATTTGAACTCGGGTCCTCCTGACTCCAGGGCCCGTGCAGTGTTCACTGCGGCACCTAGCCGCCCTGAATATCTTTTGTTATTGAAAGAAGCATTTATTAAGCGCCTACTACATGCCAGGAACCGTGCTAAGCTCTTTGCAAATTTCTCCTTTGAAAGAAGGCCCCTCAAAAAGTATGGAGAGAGGGGCAGGAGGGGAGAATCTCTAGCGGGGAAAGATGGGGTGAGTCCCCAGTTGCCCTGGATCCCAGGGGCTACAGCATATCCAGAAGAGAGGAATGTTTAGGCGGGGGTGGGGGTAATGGGGGCATCCGGAGATTAACCGCCGCGCACACGAAGGACACCTTTCTCCCTCTCCATTCTAAACCAAAGTGAGACGAACCGGAACGAGACGGGACAAAAACTAAACGGCGCCGGAAGCTGGAGTGGGGCAGAGAGATAGGAGAAGAGCGGTCGCTAAAAGAAAGACACAGGATCTTTCTCAGGCGACTCTCTCCTCAAGGCGAGGCTGACCGGAAGAACACCCCGGGTCCTCACCCCACCCCTGTTTACCACCGAGTCGGAGCTGGGAGAGAGGAGTGAAACCGTAGCAGAAGCGGAAACGGAAGTCAAGACCGATTTTTCCGATCTCTTTCCACTCCCTCCCTGGGATGGGGGAAGGTGGTGGGGGGGAGCGCTCTTCGCGGCGGTTCGGCGCCTTCTGCGCTTGCTCCGAAGTGGAGGGTGGGGTGCGAACGGCGGTCGCGTGCGCTGCCATTGTAGCCACCGCCCACTGCCACCACCTACTCTGTTCTCGGGGCTGCTTTACCGGCGCCAATGCGCGTGCGCTGGTCGGGGACGTGGGAAACTTCCTGAGAAGGAAGACGGATATCGCCAAGAGATACTTTACACTTTCCAGAGCGCTTTCATGCTTGGTACGGCAGTCTCCCTGCAAGTGCCTCATTTCAATTCAATCGACATTTAAGTGCCTACTGTGTGCCAGGCTCTGTGCCAATAGTTCGGGATACAAAAAGGGTCAAGAGACAGCCCTGCCCCCTAGGGATTTACACTCCATCGGGGGAGGCCACATACAGACTGTATGAACATAAAGCAAGCTACGTACAGCACAAATAGGAAATAATTAACAGAGGGAAGGCCCTGGAACCGAGAGGGCTTGGGGAAAGGTTCCTGTAGAAGGTGGGATTTTAGTCAGGATTTAGCCAGGGAGGTCAGTAGTTGGAGTGTAGAGAAATGGCATTCTTGGTAGGGGGCACCGCCAGGGAAAATGCCTGGAGCTGGGAGATGGAAAGACCAGCCACGGGGCCAGCATCACGGGGCTGAGGAGTGTGGGGGAGCAAGGTGTAAGAAGGCCGAAAAGGGCTTTGAATGCCAGAACATTTTGTATTTGCTCTTAGAGACAGCAGTGGAGTTTACTGAGTGGGAGGGTGAAATGATGAGACCTGTTTGAGGAAAATCTGCTGGCATTAGGGCATCACCTCTAAGTGACAGGGACATCCTTGCATTTTCTCTTGTCACAGTCAGCCCGGGGTGAGGGGGTGGTGGGTGTAAAGGTAACACCAAGAGGGTCCTCCCCAGCAAGTGGCAAGAAGGGCTTGGCAGATGTAAAGGACTGGGCCTCCGGACCCTGCCAGGATGGAGATGTGAAAAGGCACCCTCATTACCTTGGCTCCTCTACCATGTGCCTTGTGGGAGAGGAGGCTTCTCCATCTCCTGGAACTCTGCCCAGAATGACTGCACCTGGGGAACCCTCTGCAGTTCAATTTAATGAACCTTAAGTGAACCCCTCCTGTGTAGAGTTCTGTACTGAGCTCAGTGGAAGATGACAAGGTTAGAGAAAACAAAGACGAGATCTGATGGGATCCCCAGGGTATGTAGGTTGCCTAACCCAGGGCCTGGCAGCTTCATGGAGAAGGTGGCATCTGAGTTAGACTTTATGGTATGGGAGTAATTTAGCAAGAAGAAGAAAGCACATTGCAGGTACAGGGAACAGAAATACTAAGGTGATTCTGAAAGTACAAGGAATATTAGTGGACAGAGTAGTTCTTAGTTTGACTAATAGAGAAAGATGTGATAGAGTAGTATGAAATGAACCTGGTAACCAGGATGAAACCAAGTTGTAGAGCGCGTTAAAAACTAGGCAAATTATGTTGAACTTTATTCAGTACCAAGTAAGAAATCACTGAAAATTTGTATGCAGAGACATGACTAAATCTTTGCATAAAGATTAGTTTGGTAATGGTATGAAGGATCAAATGGGATCTGTTAGGCTAGGACTGCAAAAATCCAGGCATATCTAATGAATGACCACTGTTGGGGTGATTGCAGTGGGAAACTTTGGAGAAGATAGATGGAAGGGATATTGCAGTAGTAGGATTGATAGGACTTGGTAACTAGTTGAATTGTAACAGTATGAATTGAAATAGAGGGAAGAGTCAAAGAGTCAAAAGTTTCAAATGTGGGATATTGGGTGAATAATGTTGGTATTATTGACAATGAAATCAGAAAGAAGTGGTGGCCACCATCTGCAATGTGTTCTTCCTCAGTTGTACCTTATAGGATCCCTAGCACCTTCTACATACAACCTCTCTTAATTTCCCCAGTTGTCAGGGTTCTCCTTCTTGAACTGAATATGCATTATTCTGCATATATTTTATGTTTATGTTGTATCCCAAAAGAATGTAGGATTCTTGAGAGCAAAGACTGTCTCCCTTGTGTCTTTGTATCCTCAGTATTTAGCACAGGACCTGGCATATAGTAGGTTCTTTGAATTTAACAAATATTAATAAATTTCAGTATTTTTATTAATAAGAAAAGCGAATTGTATATGAAACAGTCCATCTCTTATTTAGAGCTTTGGTTTTTAAAAATATTTTTAAAATTTAACATGAGGGTACCAGAAATGACATGCTAATCTCTCTCAACTTCTTTCTGCTGTCTTCTTAAATTTCATTGATATTCTTTTTTCCTTTTTTAATGGAATAATTATCATTAACTCCCATTCCTTTTCCATTAACTCTCTCTTAAATAAACCCCCCTGCTTGTAACAAAATAAATAATATGACCGAACAACAACCAAAAAACCCACAGATGGGCCATATCTTTGAAAATATATCTCATTTTGGATATCTAATCCATTACCTCTCTGTCAAGTGGTGGGAAGCACGCTCCTGCATTAGTTTTCTAGAGCCCCAATTGTTCCTTGCGTTTTTTCAGTTTTTCAAAGTAATTTTCTGTAGGGTTGATGTTGAGGGTTAGCTCTGAGGGGTCTACCATGGGTGTGAATCCAGGCCAAGGCCCCCCTTGAGCCTTTTTCCCACCTGCCTGGGCCCACTATATCTCAGGATGCTGACTCCTCCTCCCTGCTCCCCCAGGTTACTTATCCCCTGTCCCTGAGACCCTGGCCTCTTGATCAATTTAGATAAAGTAGTGATGCATGAGATGAGAAAGCAAGGAAGTGTCCCACGGGAGTAGCCTCCTGCAAAGTTGCTATTTAGGTGCCTTCTAGCTGAGAACAGACTGTGCTGACCAAGATAACAATAGGTACAAGGGGTCAAAGTACTGGGAAGCAAAAAGGATATGCTGAGAGGCAGCATGGTTATTAAGCAGTAAGCAACAATGTCTGCTACATTTTTTGTTTCTCTACAACATTTTCTCATGGGAAAGTTTTGTCCTCCCTACTGCAAAAGTGTATAAATATCTTGGCCCTCAGATGAATAAATGGACTTGTACTGACAAACTTCCCGCCTGGCTCATGTCCATCATTGCACACTCTTCTATTTCATGCTGCACCTTGTTGATTAGGGCATCCGTTTTCCTTTACAAGTTGTAATCATATAAATTATTCTTCTGTTTCTGTACACTTCACCCTGTATTGGTTCTTACAGGTCTTCCTAGGTTTCTATGAATCTATCCCTTTCATCCTTTTTAGGGTACGATAATATTCCATTTGAGTCATTTGTTCAGTCACTCCCCAAGTGATGGATACCCCTTTATTTCCAGATTTAAAAATTTTTTCTGTAACAAAAAGTCTCATTCTGAATGTTCTTCACATATGGCTCTTTTCCCTCTTTCTTTGGTCTCTTTAGGTTGAATGTTTACATTTCAACTGCTTTTCAGTATTGTTTTTGTTTACATTATTGTAGTCACTGTGTGTAGTATTAGTTTTGCTCCTTTGGCTCTACCTCCTTCATGTAAGTGTTTCTCTGCATTCTTCGCATTCTCCGCTTGTTGTCAAATATAGTAATGCTTCATTACATTCATGTGCTGCATCTTCTTTAGCTATTCCCTGATGAGAATCCTATTATTTTCACTCTTTGTGTTGGTGCTGCTGTCCTCCATGTATCAGGACTAGTCACTATGGCCTGTCAGCCGTGAATAAGCATTTATTATGTGCTTACTATGTGTCAGGGATTATGTTTACGAGCTGGGAATAAAAAGAAAGACAAAAACAGTACTTTGCCTTCATTGAGCTCACAATCTAATGGACAAGCTCATGGTCACCCGTCCTGAGCTTTCCTTGTTCATTCCTATCTCGTGCCTGTAATACCATCTGCTCCCTTTGGATTTCTACCGCTTCTTTAAAGCTCAGTGAAGATACCACTTCTTTTGGGAAAACTTCTCTCCATCCATTAGTAATGACTTTCCTTTCATAAAACTTTTCACTTATTTCTCTTACATACGTATTATATTATTTGGTATTATTTTTATTTGTATAGGGGTCAGCACTCAATTCAATTCACCAAACATTTATTAAGTGCCTACTGTGTTTGTTCTTCATTCTTGAAGACCATGACATCAGGGAAATGGTGACATGACTCAGAGTTGACTTTGATTTGAGTGAGTGAGGGCTGTGCAAAGTCTCCAGCCTCACTTTCTCCTCCAGAGCCATCTGGGTCCAGTGGCCAGATACTCATTAAGAGGATTGGAGATGGCTCAGGAGGCAATGGGAGACCTTGGCCCTTTTAGGCCAAGGCCTTTTCAGGTTCTCACTTTGAGTGAGGTAAAGCTCATTCAGTGAACAAGCCTCTTTAAGAAGTGAGTCAAGGGATGGCCCCTTTAATTAAAAAAAAAAAATCAAACTGGGAGGGGAAGACCCTCATGGTTGCAGAGAACAGTTACTATTGAAATTCACATAGCCAGGCCATATGCTAAGCACAGGGAATACAAAAAGAGGTAAAAGACTCCCTGTCTTCAACGGGTTTGTAATCTAGTGGGAAAAACAACATGCAAACAAATATGTACAAAGCAAGCTATATGCAGGATAAATAAGAAAAATTAACAGAGGGAAAGTACTGGAATTAAGAGGGGTTGGGCAAGGCATCCTGTAGAAGGTGGAATTTTAATCAGGATTTGAAGGAAGCCAGGGAGGTCAGTAGTCAGAATAGAGGAGGGAGAGCATTCCAAACATGGTGGACAGCCAGAGAAAATGCCTGGAACTCAAGAGATGGGGTATCTTGTTTGTGCAACATCCAGAAGGCCAGTGTCACTGTATCGAAGCGTGCCTGTTGGGGGAGTAAGGTAGGAGGGGGTTAGGTTATAAAGGGGTTTGAATGCCAAACAGAGCATTTTGCTCTCTCCTAGAGGCAACAGGAAGCCACTAGAGTTCATTGAATACTGTCTGTAAAGTCTATTACATCAGAACTGTATCTTTTCTGAAATTTTCTTTATCATCCTGAAACAATCACAGTACTTTGCACGTAGTTAAGTGCTTAATAAATGTTTAATTGTTTTGGTTTCAGAAAATTATCTATCAGAAAGTTGTGAAATTGCTTACTTTATTAGCAAGAGAGGGAGGGGAAGGAGAGAGAAAATTTGGAATTCAAAATAAAAAAAAGAATGTTAAAAATTGTCTTTACATGTGATTAAAAAATAGTGTTTTTTTTAATAGAAAGTTGTGAATATCATTATGCAAATTTCTAGCTAGTTCTCATATACTACCAAATTTGAGGATCATTTGGAGGAGGAGGCAGACTTCACTACATGGGCTCTTAAGTGTATTCCTGTAACCTGGATGACAATACCTTGTAGTTTTAAAATGCATATCTATTACCTTAAGTTACTTAATCTCTCTGTCTCAGTTTTCTCAATTGTAAAATGAAGCTGTTGGACTAAATGATCTCTGAGGTTCTTTTTAACCCTGTATCTTTGATTCCTATGAAATTTAGTGAAGCCAAACTGTAAATACATTTAGAAAATACTATTTAACAAATATACATTAACTTGAAAAGTTTAAAAGTAACTTAGCTTTTCATAACTTGGATGGAAGGATAAAATAAATGTCTCAATAGATTCATCTTTTTAAAAACACAGGTCACTTTTATTTTGTCAACAAAAACGATACGTTTTCTACCATAATTCTTTTCATATCTTAATCATTGATTAATGGTAGTTTGAACCAATAAACAAATCAGTTCATAATCAGACCTTTTATACATAGTTTGATGAAAATAACACCTTTTTGTCAAACACTTGAGTTTTTTACTTTACATCAAGCCCATTATAAACATGTTTTCATGACCCTTCAGAACAGACCGTGGTGGCTTAAAAAAGTGATAAAAAAAATGGAAAAAATTATCATAAATAATTGTAGCCACCTGGGCTTAATATGAATTAAAAAATAATAAAATGCTTTCAGTCTGTCTGAGAGCATCTGTTCACATTATAAATCCATAAAACAACAAAATTCACCAGAAGTTACAGAGGGATTCTTCAGTGAAAGTTTCTATATGTCTTTATAAATAGTTTGACCCTTCTGAAAATTAACTGCTTTACAACTCTTTTCAACATCTTAATGTTTTACAGGAAATGACTATGGTTTCCATCAGTCTTAGGAGATATTTACACAGTTGATATTTTTTAAAGTTGATAACTGCAGTTATTATTTACTAGGCCATAATTACCTTTATACAACTGAGCTACTTACTCTCTAACATGAATAAAGTATTTTTGCATGAAATATTGTCCTTTGCGCGCATTTGCAAAAACAGCTAGATTTTAAATAACATAAGAAAATACTGCATATGACAAGGTTACAGGGAATACTGCAGTTGACAGAAGTGTCGTTCTTTGGCAGAAGGAATAAATACTCTTTTGTGACATCCAGATTTGTATCCACTCTTAGAACTACATATATGCATGAGAACTTTATCCTTTCCGTTCTATACAAAGTTCCGGTCAGTAATATGTCTGAAATAATTAATGATGACGCAAATAAATTTTATGCATTCCTATTATGCCCATTTTCATATAACAATAACTGACATATATATATATATATATATATATATATAATTTCAAAGTGTGCCAAACACTTGATATATATTATTTCCACCTCCTAACAATCCTATGAGGTAGGTAGTACAGGTATCATCCCCATTTTGCACATGAGGAGACTGAAGCTCATAAAGATTAAATGATTTTCCTGTGGTCACATAGCTAATAAGTGTTAGAGTTAGGATTTGAACCCAGATTTTCCTGACCCCAAGTCCAATACAATATCCATTATACCACACTTTGAATTCCACAGTCCTCTCAAAAAATATATCACTTTTTGAAATCATTATTTAATAGATGTATTATTTTTAAAATAAATTTCAAAGCCCAAATGAAACTAATCTTTCATTTTAAAGCCCTTTTGGAATCTCCTTATTCTATTTCCTTCAACAATACTCAAGTGGATCTACGATATCATCTAATGAGGCACA
This sequence comes from Petaurus breviceps papuanus, assembly GCF_028583685.1. NCBI lineage: Eukaryota > Metazoa > Chordata > Mammalia > Diprotodontia > Petauridae > Petaurus > Petaurus breviceps. The sequence goes on from NW_027187251.1 coordinate 1,983,629, forward strand.
CAATCCATCCATGCCTTACCATCCTGTGATACTCATGTCCATATTCACCCATAAGTTCACCACAAAGAATCCACTCAATATGCTGGGGATCTTCTTGGCTTTCTCTTGGCACTGTAAGGGTACCAATGGAGCACGTGGACTGTCCATTGATTATTCCTGGCTTTTGCTATGTGACTAGACCATCATTATCCTCAGTTTTTTCTTCATCACAAAAAATTTTCCCCATCTCCCAAGTAATTCAGTTGGGAGTTTCAAAGTGTTTTTCATTTTATTAACCTATAGATTCTTCATCTCCAACTAGAGGTAATAAAATCCTTTTTCTTTTATAGAGGCTAAATATTAGCTAGACACACCTCCCTATTGCCCTTTTTTGGTGCTTTTTAGCATCTTTTTGCTCCACCCTAGGAAGGAAGGGCAAATGTTTAATATATTTGTCTTTCTTCCAGTAACTTTTTAGCACTACACTTATATATTATTGAAGTGCTTCATAAAATTTTTAATAGTGCCCAAGTAATCATGGGTTTAGCACATTGTCCAAAAGGGTCTGGTCCTAGTTAGATATCTTAGACCTGTAATAAAATCACTCATTTACAAAATAAGAGTAAGTTTATGAAAGGCATTTCTTCAGTCACAAAGTCAGATCCAGAGACATATTTTTATCTTATCATCATCATTAGTAACACCATCAGCAAACATAATAAGAAGCACCTTTGTGGGTGCTAAAGATACAAAAGGTCCTGCCCTCAAGGAACCCACAATCTAATTCTACAGAAAGGTATATACATCAAAAGATATATAATAACATGAAAGAGAATAGGGTGAGTGTTCTAAACAATCAAAAGAGGGCATACATTCAGGCTACTGATAAGAAAAGACAAACTAGCACTTTGGTATTTTTATATAGTTTTAAAATATTAAGAGAAGAAATCTAAACCCTTAATAGTGGGTTGAAAGTTCACTCTGGCAATTAAGTCTGACCACTACTGTAAACCCCAAAGCTTCTCTCATCATAGCAAGATCAATGTGGGTACTTTTTACAGGTCTTCAAGATCAGATAAATCTACAACCACTTTCATAAATAGGGTATCTTCTTTGATGTAGGTGTTCTTGGTGTTCTCCAGAGTGGAGTGTGCCACAAAGCGAGGACAGCCAGATGCAATGTTCATCTCTCCATCAGGCCTTTTAAAACTACTGCTATTGGGGTCAGCCTTGAAGATCTCTGTAATGTGGTTCTTTTTTCCACTCTGGTCCAAAAGCATCATGGTAACCCTTTGTTTGAAAGGCCATTGCAACAATGAGTCGAATTCCCCTTTCATCACCACAAAATACAGTGATAAATGTGTCCCTTTCCCTGACCCATCCCCATTCAAGTAAGCTCTTGCACAGAGTCGGTAGCCACAGCGGCTAGTGTAGAAAGGCTGGCTGAATATGGACACCGTGCGCCCTTCTGTGGCTTCTCTCTTTTTCATCTTGTAGTCTGTCACCTTCCATATCAATTTACCATTATAACAAGTACCCTCTAACATTTTGAATCGCTCTTCATTTTTATTCAGCTGGGCTTTGTGGACATTAATGTGGGCATCATGTCTGTTAGTTTGGCCTTCCAAAGTGACTACAAAGAGAAAAGAGTGCCACATGTCCCTTTAGACAAAAGCTGCCATTAGAATTCATCCAAAATGTCATTATCTGATCCTGAAATCTAATACAATCAACACAAACTCTATGTACACAAAGACCACAAATGGATAATTTAAGCTCAGTTATTTTTCAATGACTCCCTTGCCAAACTTATTTAAAAAAAAATATATATATATATATATATATATAAACAAAACAAAACAAAAAACCTCTGCTTATTCTCTGGCTATAGAAAGCTGGGGATTGAGAGGACTGTGCTTAAGACTCAATCAGCTCAGCATGTGTAAAGTTATTGCCCAAAGTTTTGTATAAAGAACGTAAGGCAACCATTTTTTCTGTCCTTTATAAGGGCATCTGTCACCCCTCATTCACTTTATGGCCTCATTTCTGAGTCCTGCTTCTTCATCCATTGGCCTTCAATAGACCTGTAGAGGCCAACTACAAGAGATCTTTTTTTTTTTTTAAATACTTCTCAGCTTCATGAACACCAGCTACAATACATCTTATACGTTTTGCCTCAAATCATAGCTGGGGACAGTAGTTTTCAATTTGTTTTGCCTGGGTTCCTATTTTTAATTGTTTCTAATACTAACAACTACCATTTATATAGTGTTTTAAGGTTTGCGATGTGCTTTACATACATTATTATCCCATTTTGATCCTCACAATTACCTTAGGAGGCAGGTGCTATTATTATCCCCATTTTACAGTTAAGGAAATTGAGAAGAAGTGCAGGGTTATATAACTAGTCTGCGGCAAGATTCAAATGTGCAACTTTTCAGTTTCACGTATGGCACTCCTATCTATTCTGCCACCTAACTGCCTCTGTTTCATAAATTCACATTAATGTGGCCCTACTTTCCAAAACAACCAAAAGCAACAAATAAAACATCAACATACCCAATCTCTGGTCATAGGTTTCCAGCAAAGTGATCTTCTGCTTCATAGTATCAATTGTACTCATCAAAGGTCTTAGATCAAATTTGTTTTGCTGCTGGTTAGCCACCTCTAGTAACTCTCTTACTTGAGTTTCCAGCCAAGCAGATTTATCAATGTGACTGGCAAGAACCTTCAAGTATAATAAGGTTCATAAAATTTGAGATAGAGATAGAGAGAAAACACACAGAATTTCAGCTAATATTCCAGATATATCCCATTTCCTTGGATAGGTTTACTGTCATCATCTATATTCCACAAAAGTATCTCTTTCTACAAAATAGGTCACATATATAGCACTTTACATACATATATACATACATGTATATATGTATGTGTGTGTGTGCACGCGCTCACAGATTTATATCAATTCTGAGGGGTAGGTAGATAATAGAAATATTCCCATTTGTAGAAGAGGAAATTTAGGAGCAAAAGTTAAATTGCTTTCCTATGGGATAAAGGCTAGTAAAAGTTTGAGCTTGAACTCAAATCTAACACTGTTTTCACTATACCATGTACCTTCTGTCTAGCAGATGAGCTAAATTTAGTTTTACATGTAAACCATTTTGTTTAATCTCCAAAAATACTCAATGGTCTCATCATGATAAGTAAAACATTCATAATTCATTGATACTCGTGATTTCCAAAGTAACCCTCCATCCTTCCTTCCCTCCCACTCCCACCCCGTACTTCCATTCCACCCATAACAGTACTAAGAATAGGCAGAAACTAAGACAAATGGATCACAGTATTTAGAGCTAAAAGATACCTTGGAGACAGGGGTAAGCTGGCTCAAGCATAACTCTGTCTCCAAGGTATCTTTCAGCTCTACAAATAAATCACAATTTTTGATTTGTTGAGTTTATAGATTTGAAAAAGTCTTAACAATGCAGTTAAAACGTGTATGTGTATACTTTTAAAATATTTTCCATAAAGCCCTGTTGTTAAACATTTATTAGCACACCTCTGTATCTCTCTAAAAAACTTACTTGAGCTCAGCAGGAGTGCAGGAAAAATCCCAGGAAATGAAGTCATCACCAGACTGCAGCTTGAGGACTTATTAGCTAATAATAATAACTTGCACTTATATTACACTTTAAGGTTTGCACAGTGCTTCCCTTCTATTAATCTCTCATTTAAGTCTCAGGATATCCCTGTTCTGGGATCATACAGTCCAAATTCCTTATTTTACAGATGAAGAAACCAAAACCTAAGTGTGCCCATCATCTATCTACCATGGAAGTAGGCCCCCCACAGTATCAATGGCTCTCAGATTTAGGGCGGGGGGGAAGAAAGGAAAGGTAAGAGAAATGATTGAACATTCAATAATAAATTTGAAATATTAAGTGGAATGATGTCAGTGAAAACTTAGAAACCTCAGAACTTTTTCCTGAAATCTTTAAGAAACAGGCAAATATCTTAGCCTGAGCTGGTATGGGGAGTGAGGGGGGAGAGCAGGAAGGCATTGCCAAACACCTCTGAGCAGGTGCTTTCTGTCTAGCTGATGGACTATATTTAGACTCATATGTAAACCAATTTCTGGAGTGTTTTCAAATATCATATATCCTATGTTAGACTCACTATACATTGGGAGTTCATTAATAATTTATTATAACATTTGTCAATTTCTGTGTCATTTTAGCTTTACATTAGGGATTTTAAAAAAGACTATAGCATTTTCTTTTCAAAGGAATTAACTTTAGTTTACTGACTACACAACATAAAACTACATATCCTTGCAGTGACCCTGAGATCAAGAGAATATTGTTGGTCCAATAGATCATAATAGTTATTACTGAACTTTGTAGGCAAATGAGAGGAAAAAACTGATCTTGGATGCTTAGTATCTCACCTGAGTACTTGCCAGTAAGTTGCCATTTTTGCCAAAGAGCTGTACAAACTGCCTAAATTCCTTTTCAAATTTCTTCACAGTTTCACTTAACTGCTGAATTTTACTTTCTTTTAATTCTAAGTTCTTGTGCAAGTCAGAAATCTAATAAAAGAAATTAGAATAGAGAAAAAAAAACTAGGTCATTTAAAATACATAATAAAGTTAAAATAAATAGTATGGGGAAAAAGGCAATTTTGCAGTAAGATTTCGTAAAATTCTATAGATCTCAAAAATTTTTTATCAGCTTTAAAAAAAAATTTAAACAATGGTATGGTAATGTAGTACCTCTAGTAGCAATGACCATTTAATCTAACAAATTATAAAAGTGGTACCAAGTTTATTCATCCATTCTATATGTGTTTAGGGAATGACCACCATGAGGTGTTATGTGCAATACAAAAGCACAAGACATAGCCCCAGTTCTCAAGAATGTTTATGATATAGAGAGGTAGAAAAGGCAAGCAACAATAATAATAATGCTTTATATATATTCTTTGGGAGGGGCAATTGGGGTTAAGTGACTTGTCCAAGGTTACATGGCTAGTAAATGTTATGTTATGTGTCCGAGGCTGGATTTGAACTCAGGTCCTCCTGACTCCAGGGCCGGTACTCTATTCACTGTGCCACCTAGGCACCCCTTTATATTTGTATAGCACTATATTTTATGAGAACATTCAAATAAATATCATTTGATCTTCCCAACCTTATAAAGTAGGCAGACTATTATTTGTTACCTCCATTTTAGTGACAGAAAAACTGAGGTTTAGAGAAGTAAAATCATTTGTCAAGTACATACAGGTATTTGAGGATGAAGCTGGGTCTTGAAACTATATCTTTTAATTCAAAGTCCAGTGGTTTTTCCACTATCCCACAAAGTACACGAAGCAAACAGAAAATGCGTACAAAGCAGCACAACTTATGCCATATTATCAGCAATTTGTCTTTAATCAGTTGCTTGTAGCCTGATCTCATTTAGGCCATATTTAATTTTGTGGGGATTTACAAGACTAATTTGAGGCTATATCAAGAGAGTAATACAAGGGAGGCGGGGTTGAATTCTGTTCTGTTCCTACAGACAGAGAAGGTTGATTTTAGAAGTTAAAGCCCCATGGACCTGAAACAGAACTAACCCTGGCTAATCACGTCATGTATGCATCCAGCTGTAGACTTTTCAAGGGAAGAAGCTAAAAATCTAACAAAAAGATCTGCAAATTTCATAGTTTCCTAGCTGTCCTTGATGGCAGTATTAGTACTGGCTAGTTATTACTAGCACTTAAATAGAGCCTTAAGGTTTGCAAAGCACTGTATATAGGTTATCTTATTTGATCCTCACAACCTGACTATGAGATATGTTCTATTTTTATTTCAGTGTTATGGATGGGGAAACTGTGGCTGAGAGGGGAAAGTGACTTGTCCAAGGAAATACAGCTGTCTGAGTCAGGATCTGAAATTTGGTCTTCCTAACTTCTTCAGTGTTCTTACTCATTGGACTCTCTTGTGATTTGTGCTGGTTCATAATATGTAAGGATGGCATGAAAGCATTTGTCAATCTTTTTTTAAGTGTTTTTTTTTAATTTTTAAATTTGAAATTTAAATTAAAAAATTTTTAAAATACTTCACAGAAAAACATCTACTTCCAGTTAGCTAATATTGATGTACAGTAAAATACAAATATTCAGGAATTTACAAAAGAAAGCTAAATTCTATTTAAAAAAAATATTCTTTAAAGTTTACCTGCTCTTCTAATCTTGAATTCTTTTCTAAAACCAGGAGCATGTGTTCTCTCAAGGCAGAATTCTCATGTTCCTTAAGATTTACCCTTTTGTCCTTAGGAGTAAAGATAGAGAAAAAAGACAAGCAGTCAAAAAGCATGCCTTAGAAATGAGAAAATGGGGACATTTTTTTCATTAAGGATAGCCTTAATGTCTTTGCGCACTCCTAGAGTTTGTATATTCACTTACTTTAAAGGCAGGGTTCCCTTCCAGTTTCAGGATTACATGACAATATGAAAAAGAAATTTGAAAGTTTCTGAATAATGGGGAGCACTCTTCGGTATTTTAAGGAGAAGCATCCATCGGTGGGTGTTGTAACAACAGAGAACATCCCAGGACTTGAAAGATGACTGTTACCTACTTCTGGTAGTTTACATGACTATATTTAAGTTTATAAAGTATAGATAGAACCTAAAAAGTATTGCCAAAGATTACAAAATCTTGTTAAATACAACAACAACACTAATGATATTTTTAATCACTGCCACTCACTGAAGGAAGGAGACACAAAAGAGAAGCAATGGGACATCAACTGCTGCTTAAGAAATTGTGATTTGCATTTCTAGATCATGGCTGAAAATACAGACACAATAGTGAGATACTATGATATAGGAGGACAAATAACCATTGAGATACCCAGATGTTCATAGAGAACAAAAAAAAATATAAAAAAGGAGTCAGGGGTAAAATGAATGGCTTCAAATATCCATATTATAGATGCATGCAGTGTAGGCAACAAGCAAGATGAACTACGGGTTCCAATGTAAAAAGCCCTTTTGATCTCATACGTTATCAGTAAGACTTTGTGAGATGGAAAACATTACTGTAATGCAGATGTGAATGGATACAGCATATTCAAAAGAAAAAAGATAGTACAGGGTGATATAGGAAGCATTGTTTGCTAAGGAGGCAACTTGTAAAGAGATCCAAGAGTCAGAGAGGCAAAATACAGTGGGGATCATTTGGGTGAAGGTCACTGGAGACATATATAGAAGCAGTTTTGTTATGAGTATAGTATAGACCACATGGATAGAAAAAGGAAGTAGATGAATTAAAAAAAAAAAGATTACAAGCCTAGAACAGAGACAAGCAATAGTAATGATTGTTTTTCATTAGTTCAGTCATATCCAACTCTTCATGACTCCTTATGGGGTTTCCTTAGCAAAGATATTAGAGTAATTTACCATTTCCTTCTCCAGTGAATTGGGTCACCTATTTACTGAGTGTATGAAGAATTTGAGCTCAGGTTTTCTTGACTCCAAGTCCATCCTTTTTAAAAACTGAATTTGAACTCATGTCCTCCTGACTCTAGGCCCAGTGCTCTATCCTCTGAGCCACCTGGCTCCCTCAATTATACAGATATCTGTTAAAGGTTGCCATTTCTATCTGTCCCTAAAACAGTAGCCAATAGATTCTTGACTCGTCTTAATGATGATTTTGTCCTTTAAAAGGTAGAGGAATTAACAAGGGGGAATGCCATTCTGTTTCTGATTCTCATCAACAAGATAGAAAGTGATCAGGTGGAGGGAGGAATAAATTTGTTCTTTTTGACTGCAGAAGACTAAAATAGAAGGAGTAGGAGGAAGCTGCAAAGAAACAAATTTAGGCTTATAAAGAAAAAACTTCCTACTACTTCAAGCTATTCAAAGGTTGATTAGGTTGCCTCATTGGAAGTCTTCAAGGCAATGCCAGCTGACCACTTGTCAGATGTGCTGTGTAATAAAAACCTCTTTTTTAGTTGATGAATTGGGCTAAATAGTTACTAAAGACTCTTATAACTTTGAAATTCTGTGTATCTACTATAATATGTGACAATCTCAAAAGATGATAGTAGGTTCTCCAAAGGGGAAGATAAAAAGATCTGGTTATTCATGGAATGCCTAATTAAGGATTCTTCCTTGTCCTTGATATCACATGCCTTCTGTACAACACATAGCTGCACTCAACTTGCCATTATGTCCAAAAATTTATTATCTACTTGGTGGATTAGATCCATCAAATTTGTAATACCAAGAACCTGTACAACCTTCTTTCATTAGCCAACTAATGTGTGCACAAAGAGTATACCCTCATTTAAATTTCAGCTCAAGTTAACTGAACCCAAAAACCACAATAAATTTCCAATCCACAGGACACAATTTGTTCTTTCTCTGTGTGATTGTTGCTTCTAATTAGTATACATAATAAAACAAACATAATATTTGTAGTCAAACTTCAAATGAATCATCCATTCTCTTTTAGAGCTGACATTTTAAGCAGGAGGCTGTATCAAAAAGGGGTCTCTAAAATTGTTTTCTATACCTGACCCTATTTCATTACAACCAGAGGTTTAGGGTGGTATCCAGGGACAACTTTCTCAGGCAGTAGGCACTGATAGGTAAGACTTCCACTTACTACATTTTCTTTTTTTTTTTTTTTAAAGCAATCAGGGTTAAGTAACTTGCTCAAGGTTACATGGCCAGTTATTTCTGGGTGTGGTGCTAAGTATCTGAGCCGAGATTTGATCCCCAGGTCATCCCGACACTTGAGCCAGTGCTCTTACTCATTGAGCCACCTGGCCACCCCTGACTTATTACATTTTCAATGATTCTTGACCTTTAGGATGATTTAACATTATTTTTTTGCACATTATAGTATTTTATTTTTTTCCAATCACATGTTAAGGTAGTTTTCAACAACTATTTTGTAGAATTTTGAGTTTCAAATTTTTCTCCCTCCTTCCCCAAGACAGCAAGCAATCTGATATAGGTTATACATGTATAATCACGTTAAATATATTTCTTTATATTTATTTTTTCAAATGTTTTATTAACTTCTGATTTACATCATTCATTTCCTCCAGATTTTGAGTTACAAATTTTCTCCCCGTTTTTCCCCTACCCACCGACCAAAATAGCAGTACCATAGGATATCCCCTCCTCCAATCTGTTCTCTTCCATATCTTCTGCCATACTCCCTTCGACTATTCCAGTAGGGCATGATGGATCTCTATGCCCCAGTGCCTGTATATCTTATTTCTCAATTACATGTAAAATAGTATTAAAAACAGTATATATATAAAACATTTGATTTTAAAACTTTAATTTCCAGATTCATTCCCTTCCTCTCTTGTCGCCCACCCTTACTGGGAAGATAAGCAATTCAGTATAGGTTGTACATCTGTAGCTAATGCAAAACATTACCATAGTAAATATATTGTAAAGGACTGACTATATTTTCCTCCCTCCTATCCCACCTACCGCTTGTTTTATTCTCTGTTTTGATCCCGGCCCTTTTCAAAAGTGGGTGTTTCCAATTTCCCTCCCCCCACCAGCCTGCCCTCCCTTCCATCATCCCCCCTCTCATCCCCTCCCCCCCTACTCTCCTGTAGGGTGAGATACACTATTTAGTGTGTATGTCATTCCCTCCCTGAGCCAAATTCAATGAGAATAAGGTTGACCCATTCCCTTTTGCCTTCCTATTCTTCCCCTCCATTATAACCATTTTCCCTTGCCTCTTCTATATGAGATAGTTTACCCCATTCTGTCTCTCCCCATCTCCTCTCATTAAATTCCTCTCTCACCTCTTAATTTCACCTTTTAAGTATCATCCCTTCCTATTAAATTGGTCCTGTGCCCTCTATCTATGTATACCTGTAGACATATATACACACATATTCGCATAAGTATTCATATGCCTGTATACCCTCTGATATAAACATATATATATTTCTATTCCTTTCAACTATTTTCATACTGAGAAAAGCTTCATCAGTTACAATTATCATTTTTCCATGTAGGAATGTTAATAGTTCAACTCTGATGTTCCTTATGATTTCTTTTCCCTGTTTACCTTCTCATGCTTCCCTTGCTTCTTGTATCTGAATGCCAAAGTTGTATTCAACTCTGGTTTTTTCATCAAGAATGCTTGAAAGTCCTCTATTCCACTGAATGACCATATTTTCCCCTGAAACATGATACTCAGTTTTTCTGGGTAGGTGATTCTTGGTTTTAATCCCACCTCCTTTGCCCTCCAGAATATCATATTCCAAGCCCTTTGATCCCTCAGTGTAGAAGCTGCCAGATCCTGTGTTATCCTGATTGTGTTTTCACAATATTCAAATTGTTTCTTCCTGGCTGCTTGTAATATTCCCTCCTTGATCAGGGAATTTTGGAACCTGGCTATAATATTCCTAGGAGTTTTCTTTTGGGGATCTTTTTCACGAGGTGATAAGTGGATTCTTTCAATCTCTATTTTGCCCACTGGTTCTAAAACATCAGGGCAGTTTTCCTTGAGAATTTCTTGGAGGATGATTCCTAGGTTCTTTCTTTGATCGTGGCTTTCAGGTAGTCCAATAATTTTTAAATTATCTCTCCTAGATCTATTTTCCAGGTCAGTGGTTTTTCCAATGAGATATTTCACATTGTCTTCTATTCTTTCATTTGTTTGGATCTGTTTAACAGCATCTTGATTTCTCACAAAGTCATTAGCTTCCATTTGCTCCAATCTAATTGTGAAGGAATGATTCTCCTCAGTGAGCTTTTGAGATTCTTTTTCCATCTGGCAAAATCGGCTTTTTAAGGCATTCTTCTCCTCATTGGCTTTTTGAGCCTCTTTTGCCATTTGAGTTAGTCTGTTTTATAAGGTGTTATTTTTCTCAGTCAGACTGTTGACTCTCATTTTGTATTTTTCTTGCATTGTTCTCATTTCTCCTCCCAATTTTTCCTCCACTTCTCTTATCTGCTTCTTAAGGTCCTCTGTGGCCTGTAACTAGCTCATATTTTCCTTTGAAGCTTTAGATGAAGGTGTTCTGACTTCACTGTCTTCCTCCTGTTCCATGCTTTGATCCTTTTTGTCCCCAAAATAGGAGTCTAATGTTGGATTCTTCTGTTTGCTTTGCTTCCTTTGCCTGGTCATGTTGCCACTCAATTACTTGAGTTTTGGGCTTTTTTGCCACAGTAGGATTCTGCTACCAGACAGGGGAGCTTTGTACGAAATGCTGGTGTTTTCTCAGCTGCTGGAGGTATTAGCTGAGTGCCCTCTCTGAAGCCTCCACACACTCTGGCATGCTGGTCACACACCCCACGACCTCCACCCTAGACAGCAATCCAGATCCAAGCAGGTTAAAGTTACCCCTCAGACTGGCCGCTTGGTCCCCCTACACTTGGCAGGCCAGGAGCTAAAGCTGCCACATGGGGGCGGATGCACAGCCACCTCAGCAGCTTCTCACCCCAGGGGCAAAAGCTGATACACTCCCAACTACTAGGTCCCAAAGTCCACACTGCACTGACCTCTCACTTTGTCCTTAGCATCTATGTGTTGATAATTCTGGATTGCCACAGCTGCTGGTGATCTGGAGTCATTCTAGCTGGTGGCTGGTCAGGACTGCCCTGGGGCTAAAACCTCTGTGTGGAGCTGGGTTCGGCTCCCAGAGCACTGTGCTGCCTGCTTGCTGCTGGCCTGTCCTCAGTGGGAGATTAATTTCTCTGTGTCATTTTGTGGGTTCTGTAGCTCCAAAGGTTGTTCAGAGTCCCTTTTACATGGATCGTAGGTGGTGAGAGCTGAAGCCTAGTGGAGGTCCTGTTTCTACTCCGTCATCTGGACTCTGCCCCCTCATTAAACATATTTCTACATTAGTCATGTTGTGAAAGAAGAATCAGAACAAAAGTGAAAAAGCCACACACAAAAAAGTGAAAATAGTATGCGTCGATCTGCAGTCAGACCCCAAAGTTCTTTCTCTGGATGTGGATAGCATTTTCCATCCTAAGTCTTTTGGAATTGTCTTGGATCATTGTATTGCTGAGAAGAGCTAAGTCTTTCATAGCTGATCATCACACAATGTTGCTGTTACTGTGTACAATGTTCTCTTGGTTCTGCTCACTTCACTCAGCATCATTTCTTTTAAGTCTTTCCAGGTTTGTCTAAAATCCACCTGCTCATCATTTTTTTTAAAGCAACTGGGGTTAAGTAACTTGCTCAAGATTACACGGCCAGTTATTTTTGTATGGGTGCCAAGTATCTGAGGTTGGAACCGATCCCGGGTCTCCTGACGCCGGGACCGGCACTCTTACTCACTGGGCCACCTGGCCACCGCTTGCTCATCATTTCTTATAGAACAACAGTACTCCACCAAAATCATGTATACTTGTCTATTCCCAAGTTGATGGGCATCCCTTCAATTTCCAATTCTTTACCACCACAAAAAAGCTGCTATAAACATTTTTGTACATGTGGGTTCTTTTTGCTTTTTATGATCTCTCTGGGATACAAGACCTAGTAGTGGTATTGCTGGATCAAAGGATATGCACAGTTTTATAGCTCTTTGGGGGATTATTTGACTTACTATTGTTTATTTGATATTATAATAGAAATTATTTCAGGAAAAAATTATTTTGTACACATGGCAATCAATTTATTGTAAAAAACTCAAGAAATTCCAGAAACACTGGAAGAGTTGGAGTAAAAACTGTGAATGAATATCGCTGCTATATTTCCAGAACTTTAGGAGATTATTTTGGACCCTAAATGGAAACTTCAATTTTTAGACTGCATGCAAAAATACTGTCAAGGACTGAAATAAATTACATAGTAGTGGAAGGGGGCAGGAAGAGCCAAATTATAAAAAACATTAATTTCCGTACCTTTACAGGACAGCCATAATGCCTGTAGGGGCATTCCTGTTCCACCTCAGGACACACAGTAATATGCTCATCAACCTGTGAATATGAACAGTCCCAAACGGATTCAACATTACTGATTCAATATATTTGAACAATTAGTCTATCAACAAGTGTTTATTAAGTTACTATGTGTCAAGCTCTGTGCTCCATGCTAGGAATACAAAGAAAGGCAAAGCCAGTCCCTGCCCTCAAGAAGCTTCCGTTCTAATAGGGAAGACAACAGGGAAGTGAGCTACACACACAGCAGCGAGCCTTCATGGTTAATCATTTCTGTTTAGCAGAAAGAAATGACGCAGATAAGTAGATATGAAGTGAACCAAGGGGACCCAGACTGCTAACAACTAGGGTGGTATCTAATTGTCACCAGGCTTGTACTAGCCGGTAGGATCCATGTGAGCTATTGACACAGCCTTTGAGAAATTCAGTCTTCTCAATGCCATTATGGGTAGGGCTTTAGAAAGTGGCCATACCTGCAACAAAATATAGTATATGTTAAATGCCCTTTGGGTGGCACAGATACTAAGTACTACAGGAGTTGCAAGGAGATCACTTTGTGATATGGGAGAGTTTAATGGCATGCATAAGATTTGAATCAGGTCCTGAATGAGGGGTTGAATTTTGATTAGCAATGGGGGGAAGGAGGGTACGATATGTTGATGGAGGTAATGGCACCAGTCAATCAATTAAGCACTAAGTGCCAGGCTCTATGCTGGGTAATTCAAGGAGAAGATAGACATAGTTTCAGGATACATTTACTTGAAGCACAGGATTTCTGAGATCCATCTTTTTTATTTTAATTAATTAATTAATCAATTAATTAATCAATCAATCAAATTATTTATTAAAGCAATTGGGGTTAAGTAACTTGCTCAAGGTTACTCGGCCAGTTATTTCTGGGTGTGGTGCTAAGTATCTGAGCCGGGATTTGATCCCCAGGTCATCCTGACACTGGAGCTGGTGCTCTTACTTGCTGAGTCACCTGGCCGCCCCTAAGCAATTGGGGTTAAGTAACTTGCTCAAGGTTACTCGGCCAGTTATTTCTGGGTGGGTGCTAGGTGTCTGAGCCCGGATTCGATCCCCAGGCCATCCCGACACTGGAGCCGGTGCTCTTACACACTGAGCCACCTGGCCACCCCGGTCCATCTTTTTTTTTTTGATACTAGTATTTTTCTAGCAATGTTTTATGACCATGAATCATGGCACACCACAGTGTCAGCAGCATCAAGGTTGCTGGTCACCCAAAGAGCAATGGAGAAATGCATGATGGGGTGAAAAGGCTGCAATATATGAAGAACTAACTCTGTAGGACAATCAATATAAAGGATGTCATCAGGGAGGTGTACGGCAGGATAAGGGAGGTGAGCCTGTTACGTAGTAATAGCAAGGGATAACCAATAGACAGCCTGCGTGCCTGACAGGCTCTTCCACACAATGTCAAGAGGTACTGAGGAAGGCCCTCACACATTGAGTGGGCTACCATGGGATATTTATGGGAGTACATAGACAGAATGGTATAAATGGGTTACAACAATGGAGGAACTACCCACCATATTGATGAGATCATACATTCATAAAAATAAGGAAGTAGGTATCCTATAATATAAAAGTTAGAAAAGGCAAAGATTAGGCTGGGTAGGGAGAAAAAGAAGAGACAGACGTTTGGATAAGTAATAGGAGGAAAAAACTGATGCTTAGGCTTGCAATGGTAAGGCTATAATGAAGAAAAGAGAATCCTTAGTACTATAGAAAGGAGGAAAATCACAGAGAAGCAGGCAGACAGGTCCTAACAATAACCTTAGATTTGTAGTATTATCAACTCTACAGTACTGAAAAATAAAAGTATTTAGTAATTCTACTCAAACTGCTTATTTACAGTACCTTAGTTCTTGGAATAATCTGTAAACAGTTATTGGGACAAGATACAGGATAGTCAGGGCAAAACTTTTCCTTGTGATTCTGAAAAACAGAATAGATGATGAAAGGAAAATAAAATACATAAGGCCTCTTTTCTTTCAGTAGAGGTTAGAAAGGGAGGTCTCTTTGTGTGTCTATGTTTATAAATATCTATTTTTTTTCCTATAGTGGAAACTCTTGAACCAGAAAGTATAAGCTGTGATCTCTTCCAAACAGTGAAGATTCTTAAATTAAAATTAATAATATAATACTTTTGTTAAATTTGAAACCAACATTGATCCAAAACAATCTGATGAGACAGGAAAAAATGCTTCCAAACATTTTATCATTTTAAAATTAGAATTACTGGCTTAGTGATGGATGACACAATGCCACAAGGGCTATCTGACTTTAGGAGATGGTTAAGTCAGGGTTTCCATTTTGGGAGGTGATACAGTTCTCAAACACATTAGTGTCTGACATAGTGACACAGAGAAACACATCAATGATGACGTTTTTGAGAGCTAATCTGAAAAAAGACCCATTTCTCTGGTTATCTGTTAGCTGAAACCTTATATAAAGTATTAAAAAATTTTAACAGCCCATTGATATTTATGTCACATTGCCTATAACCACAGACATATACCTCTACTTCTTAACTGAATTTCAGCTGAAATACATTTATCCAAAGAAGGAATATTCTTTTGGTAAGAGGAACAAACTGAGGAGTTTATATTAGAGACCTTTCTATATCCGAAATCTTTTGATTCTGTAAATAAGCTGTATAACCCACAGAGCAGTAGGTTTTTAAAGCTAGAAATTTTGGGCTTAGTAATATGTTCTTTATACAGTAACTGTTTTATTACAGTTATTCAAAATATTCAGACTTACCTGTAAATTGATTACCACTATATCCTTTTTGCAATATGGACATGTTTCCTCTCGAAATTGACAATGTAAACCCAAGTGGTCTTTCAAGTCTTTTCGAAGGACTCTTTCCTTACAGCACTCATTAGAACATTGCACAGATTGAAACAAACACTGTAGAAGGTGATCCTAAAACACATATTAATATAACTGTATTCTCAATTAATTAGCATCAGTATAGAAAGAAGACACACAATGATCACCCTAATGGGGGAAAGGGAACAAGAAGAATAAAAAGAACAACCGTAGTTAAGCAGCACTGATGTGCTAGCCTCTGAGCTAAGCACTTCACCAATATTATCTCATTTTATCCTCACAACAACCTTGTGAAGAAGGTGCTATTTTTACTTCCATTTTATAGGTAAGGAAATTAAGACAGACAGGTTAAATGACTGTAGCAGCAAGCACCCCAGCGGCCCCAGGGTGGCTGCCAACACAGGTTCTTAGATCTCCTTTTCTAAAGGAAAGCAACTCAAAATGGGTTAACAATCTTGCTTTAATCAATCAAACATATCATTTACCTAGTTCAGGGGGAAAAGTCAGCACCCTGAACTTCAGAGTATACAGACAGAAGTTATAAGAAAACAGAGAAACATTTCAAGCAGACAGTCCTCCAACTGTCTGACCATTAAATCCATACCTAGTCACAGTTACCAGAGAGGGAAGCATCAATATCTGGTTTTTTGAGGCTGGAGGGCTCAACGGCTGCCCAGAGTCTCGTCTAGTTAAATCACACAACACTTCTCAAAGTGAGCCCCAAAACAAACATCAGGGTTTATATAGCCTTTTCCTGGATCAGAGAATGTCACAACCCTCTTGATTCACTGCCCAATCACAAAGTATCTCCTGAAAAACAAGCCTAAGGCCACAGGCTCCAGGTACACTTAAGCCTATCAAAGAGCCTAGGGGCAGGGAAGATCTTTAAATCCCATAACCCTTACAATAACTTGCCTATGATCACACAGCTAGTGTTGGAGTCTGGATTTGAACTCAGGTCTTTTTTACTCCAGGTCCAGTCGTCTATCCATTGTGCTACCTAGCTGCCTCCAGTTCTACAGAAGGAACTACATTAGACATATGGGAAATATTAACTATGTGATGAATGCCGTATGTGCTGCCATGGTATTTGGTCCTGCTATCTTCTAATTTTATTATTTTAAAGTTGTAAATTGTTTCTGCTAAGAAGGTAGGCAGTGGGAAGGAGAAAGAGGAGCTACTTTGACTAGGGAATATGGAAACTGCCTTTCTTATCAAGAAATAGAAGATTAGGAAAGAAGAGGCAAGTAAAGAGATATAGTTTGTATTCAATCATATTTCAATTAAATTCAAGCATTTCTTGATCATCTATCATGTGCCAGGCAATGTGCTAGGGAAGGAGATATTTTTCATAATTAACTACAGGGAAAGAGTTCTTGACCAAATAAAGGACAGAGATGATCACAGATGATAAAATGGACAATTTTTATTATATCAGATTTGAAAAGTTTTTTTCATTCAGTTATTTCTGACTCTTCATGACCCCATTTGAGGTTTTCTTGACAAAGATACTGGAGTGGTTCGCCATTTCCTTCTCCAGATCATTTTACAGATGAGGAAACTGAGGCAAACAGGATTAAGTAACTTACCTAGAGTCACACAACTAGTTCATATCTGAGGCTGGATTTGAACTCGGGAAGATGAGTCTTTCTGAGTCCTGGCACAGCACTCTATCCACTATGCCACCTACCTGCCCTAAAAAGTTTTTGTAAACACAAAAAAATTCAATTAAAGTTAGAAAGGAAAACAGGGGACTGATTCAAATATTTAAGAACAAGTACCATTCCCCAGTAGATAAGTGAGCAAAGTATATGGTCAGATAGTTCTCAAAAGAAGAAAAGCAAGGTATCACCAACCATATGAAAAAATGCCTCAAATCACTAATAAGAGAAATGTAAATTAAAACAACTTTAAGCTTCCACCTGACATCCCTTAGATTGGCAAAGATAACAAAAAAGGAAAATGATAATTGTGAGAGGACAAACTCAATATTGCACTGTTGGTGGAGCTATGAACCAGCTATCCTGAAAAGTATTTTGGAATTATACTCAAAAGACATTAAGCTACATACCCTTTAACCCAGTAATACCAGTACTAGGCATATGCCTCCAAAGAGATCAGAAGAAAAAGGAAAGGACCCATATGTAAAAAATGTAAAACAGCACAATTTATTGTAGCAAATAATTGGAAACAAAGGGAGAACCTGTAAACTGGGGAACCTTATTGTACCCATAATGACAAAACAGATGAATTTAGAGAAAAGTAGGAAGACTTGTAAGAAATAACAGTAAAGTGAGCAGCACCTGGAGAATGATTTATGCAGTGACTACCACATTGTAAAGAAAAACAATCACAAAGGTTAGTAAACTAATCAATGCAATGACCAGCCACAGCCACAGACAGCCCAACATAAGCATACTTTCCTCCTTTTGGCAGAGAGGTGGTAGACTGAGGTGCAGAATCAGACACATTTTCAGACATGGTCAATGTGTATACGTGTTCATTTTTTGTTAACATTTATTACAAGAGATGCCCTTCTCCCCTTTTTAGTGGGTAAGGAGAAATGGAAAGGAAATGAGAGTGATGCAAAAAAAAAAAGGAAAGAAAAGAACATCAATGAAACTTTTTTTTAAAGCATAGAAGAGAACAAAAGGAAATTCAGAGGGGAATAAAAGCGGAGTAGCTTTGGAAACAATGTGTTGAACTTGTTACATGCTTTTAAAAAAATAAATGATATGTAATAGATATTTGCAGTTACATATAAAAATATTTCAAAGAGAGAAGAGTGAGGAGAACAGAGATAATGAACTGGGAAAGCTGGGAAGAGTGACAAGAAGTTGGGATGAGGACAAAGAATAGATTTGGGACTACTGAAATATAAAGACCGGACGTTGTGAACAGACAGAAAAATTTCAGAATTCTGTATCATGGAGATGGAAACTTGTGGGTGAATATAAGATCAAAAATGGGACATACCATCCCACATGTGCAACTTGTTTTTATTCTACATCCTCTGCTCCTCCTCTACCCCCCCCCATAATAAACTAGATCTTTTATTGATTTTTGTCTCACAGGGCACAGGTCTACGCAAAGTAGATCCTCAAAAAATGCAGTTGGATAAACAAGAAGGGGAATAGAGAATAGGAAAAGGCAAGCAGCTCCTCATACTAAAGTCAATTAACTTGACAAAGGAACAACTTGTTATCATAGGCTCAGGATTACCTAGTTATGGTCTTGTAACTTAAATCAGGGCTGGGTCATGGTTTTGGTGGATAATGGTTATTACTGCCCTTATTTAACTTACAAGGCCATAACTAGGTAATCCTGAACCTGTGATAAAACTTTGTTCCTTTGTCAATACTACATTTTATTGTAGCAAATGGCTTGTTTCTTCCTTTTCCTTTAATAGATCTTGCTGGGAGATGCATTCCTTGCAACAATAACAACTTGCAATTGCCATCATATCTAAACTAGTTCAGAAGTTTTTAAAAATTAGAAATCGCTAATTTTATTAACTTATACTGTGGTCGCTTCTCACTAATGAAGTGACAGGGCAGCTGAGTGGCATAATGCATAGGGTGCCAGGCCCAGAGGCAGGAACACTCATTTTTCTGAGTTCAAATCTAGCCTTAGACACTTACTTGCTGTGTGACCCTGGACAAGTCTGTTTGCCTCAGTTTCTTCAGCAGTAAAACAAGCTAGAGAAGTGAATGGCAAACTCTTCCAGTATCTCTGCCAAGAAAACCTCAAATGGGGTCACCAGGAGTCAGACATGACTTAAAACGACTGAACAACAGCAACAACAGAATTAAAAATGAATCTTGTGAATGAACAAAACACATGAAAGACATGTTTCTAAAGAAAAGTTCCCCAAACCTCCTGGCAGTTTGCTGAATGTTAGCAACACTAACATCATTACTTATTTACTCTGTGGATATACCTGCCGAAATAAAACCACTACATCTTCAGCTAGAGATTTCTATTTAACAAAATGTTTCTTCAGCTAAATGGAAAAGTGAAATTGAACAAAAGCTTGAAGTGAAACCTTTGCAGAGAAATTCACTGAGGCTCCCTCTTCACGTAAGCACCCTCCCCCTCTCCTCCAGAATGTACCATTTCCTCCATTTGTACTTTGCACCACTCCTTCCCTTACAATGGCCTTTCTTTAATGAATATACCTACCCTCTCTCTCGTTAAGTGAGTATAATCTCCAGCTATGAGCTCATAGAAAGAACAATGACTATTATAGAACATCTGTTACAGTGCCGTGTGCCCAAAATGGTCTTAATGATGGAACCTTAATGTGAGTTAAAGGCAGATTATCTCAGACCCACCTGGAATCGCCCCAGAATCATTTTAGCAGCACAATGGGGAGCATTTTTGCAAAAAACCTGTAAGTTGAGGACTTCTCGTTTGCAGCAATTATCTTTAAATACCTGAAAGAAAAATACTGTCGTCACACATACACACGTCAAAGGTAATAAAGACACACTTGGCCAGACACACTTCAAAGAAGGAGGGGTATCATCGATAGATGGAATTCCAGACAGAGGCTTGAAAATTTCTTCAACAGGAAACATTTTTCTTTCCTTGAAAGGAAAAATCTGACTCACCACAAAACTGAAAAAAGAAAGTCAGGCACATAGCTCTGATGGAGCATTTACAGCCAGTGATCTGTTGCATAAGGAACCTAGTTGTAAACTTGACCTCAAACTCTCATAGGAGGTGGGGCTGTGGGTGAGGTGAGACTTCCTGCCTCAGAGGAGACAATTACCTTACTCACAAAGATGAGCATCTATTAGTATGTAGTTACTGGCTTAGGGCAACATCAAGATTTCAGAAAGCTATTTTTGTGGGACAACTAAGCATGTCTTTTAACTCTCCTTTCTGCCAATCCAAATGCATTCCTCCATTCAATACTTTACTCAACTTCTTCAGGGAGTTCTCCTAGATTAACAACCCTGCCTAACAAATCAGTATCCCCTCGGAACTCATGTGTTTAGCTTAAACCAGAAGTGAGGAACCTGTGGCCCTCTAGGTTCTCAAGTGCAGCCGTTTGACTAAATCCAAACTTCACAGAACAAAGGGCCACACTTGAGGACCTAGAGGGCCACAGGTGGCACACTGTATTAATATGGCTATGTTGTTTTTCATCGTCCTTCCACGAGACTTAAACCACAGGGGCATCCTGACCATATTTCTTAGCTAGGAAGAAATCGAACAAAGTTGAGTATTAAGCTTCTCAAACTTCACAAAGACTGGCCTCTCTACATATTTCTATTCCTTTAAGAAATTTTTCAGATCAAAGAGTGAAACCCCTTTCAGCTCCAATCTTGCCATTTTCCCCAGACAACACATATACCCTACTAGGTGCTCTAACTCTTCCTAAAGAGAGTTTAGTAGGGCTACTTTGCCTATGCTTCCCCTGTAGCTGCTTTTACACAACTGGAAAAAGGATAGATATGGTTGAAGACTTGGAAGGATTACTAAAAAGCACTGAGAAACACTGAACTTGACCAAATACAGAACCAACAGAAGGCAAAATAAAATTCCAGAATTTATAAGCCAAATTATATCTGCAAAATTAGCTGAAATTGGAATAAAGTCAACTCAATTACTGTACATAGGAATGGCAATGAAGGGGAGAAAGAATGCCAATTGTTTGAAAATCTCATACTACAGAGGAATCTGAAAATAATTACTTATTCATTTACTAACTCATATTTACACAAACACATACATAAGCACACACCCATGTCTGGCCCAGCATATCATAATATAAAGGGCAACAGAACAAGACTCAGAAAACTGGGCTCTAGGTCCAGTTTGACCATATTCAGTGGCTGGGTGTCTTTGGGCCAGTCACTTAGTTCACAGGATCAACAAAAATGAAGAAGTTGGATGAAATGATTCCTAAGATAACACTTAGCTCTAAAATTTGGTGGAGATTCCTTGATTCTGTGCTCTGTGAGCTCCCCTCTCCTACTCCCCGATTGTGGTATCTGTATTCCTAAATGTTACTATTACACTACTGACCAATAAGGAAAGTAATTTTCAATCTGATGGGAAGAGTAAAGAAGATCCTGGGACCTGGAGGGGTGGTGCCAGTACTTATTGAGGGGTTCAATCACAAATTATATCGTGTTAGGATGGTGAGAATCATCTTATCCCCATTATTTTATAGAAAGGGACACTGGAACCCAAGGAGGTGAATTGTTTTGGTCAGTGCCACACAGGCAAGAAATGGCTGACAACCTCAAACCTTTTTACTCCATGTAATATCATCAAAACAATAAAATAGGGATAATTATAATATAGTGCCATGAATTCACTGTATTGAGGTGGGGAGCATGGAGTGGGTAGGGGAAGCATTTTAGCTATATTGCATTCCTCTACCTAGCTTTGATAGCAGAATTTCCATCTCCAGGAAATAACAATGACACTGTATACACGTGTCTCTGTGTGTGGGTGTATGTGGGGAGGAACAGCATGAGTGTATATGTGACAGTTTAATGTATGTATATGTGACAGTTTAATATGTTCAATAAACTGCAATATATCTTGGTGCTCTGACCTGCTGTTATAGTTGAGGGACCTGAGTCACTTGAAAGACTTTAAGAATAGAAACTCAAGAGAGCCTTGGGCACTAGGAAGGTCTTTGTCCCCTAATCTTTTGTCCCAAACTGCAAACCACACATTATTTACCTTAGAAGAGATGCTGGCTAACTTTTGCATGACCCCAAATAAAACTGAGACTGCAATCAATCAATAAACATTTATTAAGTGCCTGCTTATGTGCCAAGCACTGTGCTAAGTGTTGATCTGCTTACCTCCTGGGGTTTGATAATCTCCTTGTCTACAGGGCAGAAGGACACGGCATTTAATTCTCTAGAATAAAAAAAAAAAGCTAATAGTATTTACCTTCCTAATAGGTAAATGCTCATATCCCAAACACATAAGCATTTTCCCAAACTGCCCCACTTCTAGCCCTAAAGAATGCAACAATTTGGTCCCCAGAGTCCAAAAAGAGAAAATCTACCAAAATATTTTGATTCAGTTCAAGAAGAGAATTGGTAACAGGAAGCTAACCTCTTCTTTGCTTACAAAAGCTAATTTAGGTTACAAGCCATCCTTATCATAGTTTTATACTTTGAGTACAGAAAGGAGAATTCTGGGGAGCAAGCACTTTTATCCCTTAATATACTCCATTCCTGGCCAACCCTCAATATACATTTGCACTTTGTATACTAAAGGTTAAACTGTATTTTAAGAGACAAAAAATATATACAAATCCACTCATAAATACAAAAAATACTTAGGTCCCCATAGAAGTGCCCCCAAAAAGTATACTAGAAAACTCTCCCTTTTTGTTTCAGAAAACTCTGAATGCTGGTGAATACCTATGACTGATGTTTGCATGCAAGAAATACCGTCCTGATTATATCTGGCTCCTTGACTCACTCAACTCATGTCATACACCTTCTCCTTACCTCAACGACAGGATACAGTTCTCACAGAATCGATGTCCACAGCCAGTCTGATGTGGGTTGTGAAGGACGGAGTGGCATGATGCACATTTATAACGCTCTTCTAATTGTTCCACAAATTGGTATTCCAGGTTGGGTTCGAAGTCCAAGGATATGTAGTTACTGGAATTCTGAGGGAGGAAGCTGCTGGAGGCACTCCCCTGTTCTTCAGAGGTTGAGGATGCCATGCTGGGAGAGGAAAAACGCCTAGATATCAACACCAAAAGAAATCAAGTCATTTTTTCAATTTTTTTTTATAATTATGTATTTGCCCTTTCTCATTAGGGTCTCTTTGTACATCAAACTTCAAAAATCATGAGGCTAGGGAGCACTAATAACCTTAATGAGGACAGCAGCCATTACTTAAATAAACGAACCATGAGATAAAGACTAGAATTATCACCTTCAGCAGCAGGAAACATGGTAGGTCGCACATGAAAGAGCATTGTCACTGGTCACGTGTGGGGCCCTTTTCCTCAGCTATTACATCTACACTGAACACTCCAGCTTTAAAAGCCAGTCTGCAAGAAGAGTCAGAAACGTAAACTCACTGAAGAGAGAGCTGAGCTTTCCAAGTTATCCAACTTTGAAGATACTAGTTCTGTTCAACTCTTCCTTGAAGAAATAACAGCTTGGGGAGGAATCACTAGCCCAAAGTGAATATTAAAAAGGTGTGGACCATCTGACCGATGCTTCTGCTCCCTGTAGGTAGGCACAGCAGTTATTAAAAGTTTTTTAAAATATGTTTAGTGTTTTATTTTTCCCCAGTTACATATAAAAACAATTCTTAACGTTCTTTTCTAAAACTTTGAGTTTCAAATTCTCTCCCTTCCCCCCTCAGAAGGCAAGCAATTCAATATAGGCCATATGTCATGCTTCCATATTAGTCATGTTGTGGAAGAAAACACAGACCAAAAACAAAAAACCCTCAAGAAAAACAAAGAAAGTTATACAAAAGTATGCTTCAATCTGTATTCAGATACCATCAATTCTTTCTCTGGGGATGGATAGCATTTTTCATCGTATGTCCTTCAGAGTTGCCTGGGATTTGTATTGCTGAGAATAGCCAAGTCATTCACAGCTGATCATCATGTAATATTTCTGTTACTCTGGACATAGCATATTTCACTTTGCATCAGCTCTCACAAGTCTTTCTCAGTTTCTCTGAGAGCATCCTGCTCATCATTTCCCACAGCACAATAGTATTCCATCATAATCACATACCACAATTTGTTCAGTCATTCCCCAACTGATGAAATTGCCCTCATTTTCCAATTCTTTGCCATCAGAAAAGAGCTGCTATAATGATTTTTGTACATATATGTCCTTTTTGCAGTTATTACAAGTTTTACAGCAAATTCTTCTACCAGAGTTCCAGATGCTTCTGACTAAGTTACCAACAACTAGCCAGAGAATTGTTAAATCTGCAAAGTTTTATTGAAGATGATGTGGAATGAAAGCATTGTCAACATAATAAAATCTTAATAAAATTTTAAAAAATTCTTAGCTCTGAAGATGAATAGTAGTGTTGGGGATGGGGGAGAGGGAGAAACATACTACTTATGGACTGTTATGCTAAAATTTAGCAAAGTTAATTTTAATTTTGTGTAGGTTGGTTTGCTTAGATTTTATTTATTTGTCCTAGTGGAAAGGGTATTTTAATTATTTTTCAATAGGCTATATGAATTATTTCAATATCACTAATTTTATCATTAAAATACGTGGTTGTAATTTCACAGAACATGAAACTATACCATATTAAAATACTAAAAGCAATAAAATGAATTCTATGTATCATGTATGTATGTGGAGGGTTTTTTTAAAAAAGAAATGCACCTGAACTGGTTATTGGCTATCACCAATATAGAATAATAATAATAAGCAGTTATATAGTGCTTTGTATTTAATTTAATCCTTACAGCAACCTTGTGAGATAAGTGCTATTTTTGTCTCAAATTTACAGATGAGGAAACTGAGGCTGGAAGATTAAATGACTTGCCCCAAATCACACAACCAGTAAATGACTAAGGCAGCATTTGAATTCAGGTCTTCCTTCAAGTCCAGCATGTAAACAGGCAGACTTAAGGTAAAACATAGTATCTCATAATATTCTATCAAAGAAATAATCAGATGTATTATAAGGGGGTGATTTACAGAAATAGATCATACGTTGGTTTGTACATTGGTTTAATGATTTTATCTGTCATCTAGGATTCTAATTAGTTTTGTTGTTTTTGTTCACTTGTGTCTGACTCTTTAATGACCCCATGGACCATAGCATGCCAGGCCCTTCTGTCTTCCACTATCTCTCAAAGTCTGTCCAAGTTTGTGTTCATTGTTTCCATTATGCTATCTATCCATCTCATTCTCTGCCATCCTATTTTTCTTTTTCTTTCAATTTTTCCTAATATCAAGGTCTTTTCCAATGAGTCCCATCTTCTCATTATGTAGCCAAAGCATTTAAGTTTCAGTATTTGACCTTCCAGTGAATAGCCTGAATTAATTTTTTAAAATATTGACTAATTTGACCAACTTGCTGTCCAAGGTACTCTCAAAAGTTGTCCAGTACCACAACAATACCATTAAGGAACAGTCCAACTCTCACATTTACTGGAAAAACTATAGCTTTGACAATATGGACTTTTGTCAACAAGGTGATGTTTCTGCTTTTTATTATGCTGCCCAGATTTGCCATAGTTTTCCTTCCAAAGAGCAAGAGTCTTTTAATTTCGTGTCTGCAGTGATCTTTGCTGCTTCCATTTCTTTTCCCTCTAACTGCCAGGAAGTGATGGGACCAGTTGATAAGATCTTAGTTTTTTGATATTAAGCTTTACTTCAGCTTTTACACTTCTCTTCCACTCTCATCAAGAGGCTTCTTAATTCCTCTTTACTTTCTGCCGTCAGAGTGGTATTATCTGCATATCTGAGACTGTTGATATTTCTCCTGATGACCTTAATTCCAGTTTTTGATTCATCCAGCCTGGCATTTTGCATGATATAATGCATGATAATGCAAGTTAAATCAATAAAGTGACAACATAGAGCCTTGTTGTACTCCTTTTCCTCCTTTAGTTAAAACCTATTATTATCATCATAGTCGTACAACTTGACCACGTAATGCTTTTAAAAAGTATATATAACTCATTTGAACAAACGTTGTTGGACTATTCTCTTCCCCTTAGCACAATATAAAATGTGAATTGAGGTGAAAGGAATCATGGTTTCCACCTCTGCCTTTTCCTCACACACACAAATATATCCCCCTCACACACCTATTCCATGAACAGTTATGCTAATTCACAATACAAAGACATGCATATACAAGCATATATTGTCTACTCGATTATCTTTCTAACCATGAGGAATGGACACAAATAAATGTGAAAATATGCATGAATGAATGTGCACATTAAATAGCTATCTATTTACATGTCTTACCCCGTGTACACTGTAAACTCCATAAGGGTAGGGACCATATATAAACAGTATTTGACACAGTCTCGACCTCTTCCTCCACAGGAATAAGGAAGAATATGTGTATGCATGTATACATATATATGTATGTGTGTATATGGACATGCATGTGTATATGTACACATAGATACACAAGTGTGTATGTATGGGGTCAGGTCAGTCAATATGCATTTATTAGGCACCTGATACATATAGGGATTCAAAGAAAGACAAAATACAGTCCCTTCAGTACAGCCATCATGCCCCTTCTCTCTTCTCTTCTCCAAGTTAGACACCTTTATTTCCTTCAAATGATTCTCATTTGGCCTGCCCCGGAGGCCTTTTATCACGCCGGTCACCTGATTTTTCATGCTTTAACTTAGCAATATCCTTCCTAAAATGTGGCACCCAAAACAAAACACACATATACAAATGGGCTATGACTGGGCTAGGTTACAGTGGTACCATCACCTCCCTAGGTTCAAATACTTTGTCTCTCTTAATGCACCTAAGATTATATTGACATTTTTGGCTGCTGAATCAGTGACCTGGAGAAAGGAGGTCTATTTCCAAATCCCAGCTGTCACTTTCTAGTTATGGTATCCAGGCAAGGCAGCTATCCTCCCTCTGAAAATGAGTATAGAAATATGTTCACTCCCTACCTTACAGAATTGTTGTTAGGGGAGCGTTTTGTAAACCTTCAAGCATTTTATAACAGCAAGTTATTATTATTACTCTTGGTCAGGGGTTCTTACCCAGGGATCTGCGAACTTATTTTTAAAAATCTTTTTGATAGCTGTATTTCAATATAATTTGTTTCCTCTGTAATATTATATCTTTTATGCATTTAAAAGCATTATTCTGAAAAAGGGTCCACAGACCTTACCAGACACCCAGAGTGGACCATGACATACACAAAATGTTAAAACTCATAATCTAACTAGATAATCCACAACAAAAATAATACAGAATAGAAAGGTGAATCTTACTGAATAAAATGGGCATTTTGGTACCATGGAAAAAGCAGTGGATTTGGATTCCTAGGAACTGGGTTAAAATCCCACCCCTGAAATTTACCTGCTGTGATCTCTGGCAAGTCACAACATTATGGGCTCTAATTATCTTTTTGGTTAAAAGAGGAGATTGGTCTAAGTCCCTTCCTAAGGTTTAAGGTCCCTTCCAACTCTAAATCTGTGATCTTATTAAATTTATTACATCATGAGAGGACAGCTCCCCTCCTTTGCAGAAATGGCGTTTCCACGGGTGTAAAATATTGCATATAATGTCAGATTTTTTCATTGTATTAAGTGGTTTTGCCAAATTGTTTTTCTTGCTTCCTCTTTTTCTTAAAAAAAATGTTATAAGGGATAGCTCTTTGATGGAGCAGTGAGGGAAGATGTACAGAGAGAAATCTAGGCAATGTAAAAACAAAAGAATCATAATCTATTTTTTAAAAAAGGAACAAAATTTATGTTAGGTACTTGAGGGATACAAGGACAATATAACCCAATGCAAATTAACATACTCAAAGCCTTGCCTTGGCATGTTTCATTGGCAGTTTCAAGGAATTCTCTTAGAATTGTACTAGCTACAAAAGGCCTGCCCCTTGTATCATGGCCTCTCCTAAGAATCCACACCCAAAAGTAGCTGACGTGTGCTTTGGATTTATGTATTCAATAACAGATTAGCACCTGAGAAGCCTCCCTGCCTAGGGAAGGGAGAGTTTGTGGGTAAGAATTGGACATTGTGGTTTTTCAAAAAGACAAACCTGGAAATCCCCTACAAACCAGTTCGATCAAGAACATCCCTACAAGAGTGTTCCCATGAAACTGGAACGAGAAGACTGCTTCACCTTCACCCTCCCTTCAGCTGCTGGGACATACGGATCACTCAACAATCATCAAATGCCTACTAAGTGCCTGGTACTAAATTAGGTGCTGGGAAAGCCTCTAGCACCTGCTAGGAATATGTGGCTGCTGGTATTTATATAGTAACTCTTTATTGAACTGCTACCAAATATATACCCACGTGCAACCAATTACTCTAATATTTAACCAATCTATAAATACCCAACCATATATACTTTTAAGACTTTAAGCACCTAATATACTATAACACTGCTCTAGGCACTGGGGAAGATAGAAAATTATTAGGGAATGATTTCTTTTTAACCTCATGGAGCTTACAATGGTACTATGAAGGGACTAATAATCAGATCTATGTTCTTTCAATACAACATTCAGAACACATGTGACATGAGTTGCCATGAACAATTAGAAATTTACAACAGGGGATGAGGGAAATGGTGAGGGGGTTTAGAACTATTCTTTCAGACAAAAGAGAGGTAGGATCCCATGGATTCAAATTCTATAGTGGGAAACCAGCCCAGGAGAAGGAAGCTTTGAAGAATGAAATTCTGAAACACAAAGAGAAATGACCATTATGAGAAGGAAAAAGAAGGGGTGGGGTGAGGACAGGATGTCTAAAAATCATGAATACACAGAGAACTTACAGACCATATATATTTTTAAATAATAGGTAAAAAATGAAATAAAAAAGGTTAGATAAAAGAGAATGAATACAATAGCATGGTACTATTCTTTAAGATTATTATAAATACCCAAATCAACTACAAAGTACACATGAAGGAACTACCTGCATACAGAGAAAGAACTGACAAATAGAAGTATATACAGAATGGTGTACACACACAAACACACACACCCCTCTAAAGGTAGCCATTTCAAGGGATGGGGGGGGGAAGGAAAAAAATTACATGATAACTTTATCATATATTTAAAAGGAAAAGCAAGTAGTACAAAGTAGATTTTCAGTTTCATGTATAATCATCCTTTTTTCTATTTTACTATGATATGGAAACGCTTGTTTTATTTCTTAAGTTCAGAATAAAATAAACTTTTAAAAAATAAAGAGGACAGTCATGGTTAAAAAAAAAAAGAATAGTGGCAAGAGTATAAAAACTCAGAATGAGCTTTGGTTGGGGAAGAAAATGAATATAAAGAAAAGAGAAGTGTCCAAGACAAGACAGGACCCGTGGTGGATGGCGTGATGGTCTTCACCAGCAGAGAAAGACAGAGCTACTCAATCCTTCCTTTGCTTCCATTTTCTACAGAAAGGAGAATGACCTTTGGACTTTAAAAATCAGAACAAAATAACTAATAAGCTGAAACCCAAAATAAGTAGGGGGATAAGAAAGTACCTAGCTGCACTCCATGATTTTGAGGCATTTGGCTTAAATCTGCTAAGGGTACTGTAAGAATTGTTGTATTATCCTTGCTGAGCTACTGTCAGCAGTCTTTGAAAGATTACAGAGGAGAGTTACCACAAGACTGGAGAAAGGTAAAACTCTCAATTTTCAGAAAAGGGAAGAAAACAATCTGGAAACAACAGGCAAATGAGCTTAACTTTCATTTCTGTCCAAATTCCAGGATATATCAATAAAAGTATGGTTAACAAATACCTAGAAAAATTGGCAATAAATGTAAAGAGTCACCATGGCTTCATGAAGAACTTATTTTGTTGTTGTTGTTGTAGTAGTGGTAGTAGTAGTGGTAGTAGTAGTGATAGTAGTAGTAGTAGTAGTAGTAGTAGTAGTAGTAGTAGTAGTAGTAGTAATAGAGAGTTACTAGGACTGTTGAATCAAATGAATGTTTTAGATAAACATCTCTAGATTTTGACTTTTACAGCAAGGAAAAGATAGGGAGTTGTTGTAGATAGTACATTTAGGTGGAATAATAACTGGTTATACCCAAAGAAAAGTGAAGTCTTTAATGTTTTGATCAGTTTGGAAGGATGTCACTATTAGAATCCTCCAGGAATCCCTTCATGGCCCTGGGTTACTTAACATTTTTATTAGTGATTTGGATTAAGCCATAGACCGAATGTTTACCAAATTTTCAGATGACACAAAAGTAGGAAAGATTAACAGACTATCTTAAATAACAGAATGAGGATCTCCAAAGATCATTACAGTCTAAGGATGGTGGACTGAATCTACTAAGATGAGATCTCATGAAAAGCCTTACACTTAGGCTCAAAAAAATCAACCTCACAAGCACAAGATACAAGAGACCTAGCCAGAGATGTGAAAAAAAAATCTGAGATTTTTAAGTGGACCACAAAAGCTAAAGTGAACTTGAGATACATTAAAAGAGTCATTGCATCCAGGACTAGGGCCGCAATAGTCTTGCTGCATAGTCCCTTGTCAATAGTCCCTTGTCAAATCTCATCTGGAGTGCTGTGCTCAGCCTTAGGTGCTAAATTTTACCAAGGAACTGATAAGCTACCAGAACTAGGAGAAATGAATGGAAATTAGATATGAAGATTTATATTCAATGAAGCCTAAGTGTTTGGAATTTTCTGTACCTATCTACAAGGAAAAATGAATTGTACATTGTTAGGTCTCAAAAAGAATCTGCTTTCTTCATATGATGTACTCTTTAGCTCAGTGGCACTGGCCTCCTGACTGTTTCATGAACAAGATATTCCGTCTCTTGGCTCTGGGAATTGTCCCTTGTGCCTAGAATGCCCCCTCCCCCCCCACTCCAACTATTGATCTGCCTCGTTTCCTTTAAGTCTCAACTTAAAATCGTACCTTCTTTAGGAAGCTTTCTCCAACCCCTCTTAATTCTAGTACCTTCCTTTATTTATTTCCTATTTACTCTGTATATAGCTCAATTTGTATATATTTGTTTGCATATTCTCTCCCCAATTAGATTTTAAGCTTCTTGAGGGCAGGGAATATCTTTTACCTCTTTTGTGTGTCCCCAGCACAGTGTCTGACACATAGTACTTAATAAGTATTACTGATTAATTGATTGATTTCCAGCTCTTTAATTATTTTTGTCAGTCTCTTTTGTAACTCTCTCTGCATTTTCTCTATATCCCTCTTAAAACAAAAAAAAAAATGAAACCAAAAAACGACACTCTATTGGGTAAAAATAATAACAACTCATAGTATATGGAGAGCTTTAAGGCTAAAAAAATACATCTCTCTTATAAACTTGTCATATCAGTAGTATAAGTATTATCATTTATACAAGTAATTATCATTATCATTGTCATGATAAATATCACCACAACATTTTAAAAATGAGATGACTGATGCTTAGAAAGGTTAAGTTACCTTTGGTGTCATGTAGTGAATAAGCAATGGGGCTTGGACTCCAACTCATATCTTTTGATTGTGAATTCAGTGTTCTTTTTATTATATCATGCTGTTTCTTACATGTCATACTTAGGATTATAGATTTATAGAAAAGGCCTTTGAGGTCATCTGGCCCAGTCCAATTATTTTATTAATGAGCAAAGTAAGGCCCAGACAAAGTAATTTGCCCAGTGTCACAAGGAAAATAAAAACTTGAGCCAAAATTTGAACTTGGTTTCTCTGACTCTAAATCACAATTTTTTTCTACTATATCTCACTAAAAACATTCTATTTACAGATTTTAGTGTTATTATTTTAAAAAATTATATAACTTACAAATGCTTACTCATGTTCAAGGTTATTTGGATCTTTAACTCTCTCCCCTCACCAAACTTATGCTTAATTAGTTCCATCTGACATCTATACCCATTTATTCATCTCTCTTGCCATCATTCATTCATACAGACAGTGGACATTTATTATGTGCAGATACCAGCATTACATGCTATACAGGAGAACTAAAGAAAAGGACGCTTCACAAACTAGTTGTAGAGCATATTCATTCATCAAACAAATGGAGTAAAATTACAATTAAACCCTGGCCTCACCAGCAAGAAGGGAAGACATAGTACTGCCTGTGTACTATGATAAAAAAGACACTGAATTCCTCATTCCTGCACTATCTGAAAATTTTCATTTCCCTTTGACAAGTTACTTGAAATTAAACCAATCAAAGATTGCTTTTGAAATGCAAATACATCCTAAGAGGGTTAAGGGGAAGCTGTGAGTTATTCACAATTTACTATGAATTTTAACACATGCCAGACACTGATACAGAGTGCTGGAGAAGTCTGAGAAAGATGACACGGTGGGAAAAGAGGTAGAAAGAGGGCAGCGACTATCATAGGGGCCTCCAAGGTCATCTAATCTGACACATTCCTGAACATCTGAAATCCCTTCTACAATACTCCTCAACTATGGTCATTAGGCATCTGCTTCAAGCCCTCTGGTGAAAAGGAAACCATTACTCCTAGAGGCAATCATCGGCTCAGAAACTTCTACCCAGTGCTTCCAATTCTTCTTGCTTGGGAGAAGCAAAATAGGGTTCATTTATCACCTCTTTCGTGGGACAGCTAGTTGGCATAGTGGCTAATATCTAAGGTGGGATTTAAACTCAGGTCTTCAAGTGCTGTACTTGGAGTGAGAAGGTCTGAGTTCAGATTCTGCTTCAGATACTTAGTAGCTGTGTGACCCTGGGCAATTCACTTAACCCCTGCCTGCCTCTGTTTCCTTATCTGTAAAATGGGGATAATAAGAGCACCTACCTCTCAGAGTTGTGAGGATCAGATGTAAACA
Organism: Petaurus breviceps papuanus; assembly: GCF_028583685.1. Taxonomy (NCBI): domain Eukaryota; kingdom Metazoa; phylum Chordata; class Mammalia; order Diprotodontia; family Petauridae; genus Petaurus; species Petaurus breviceps. Next base: position 2,016,883 of record NW_027187251.1, read on the forward strand.
TGTAAAGAGATTTTCAAACATCAAACTATTATATAAATGTTAGCTGTTACTATTATTAGCAATTATATGAAAAGTCCTCTGACAGTTGAACACAACTAGCAGGTCTCCTTAGATCTCGTCTTTTGGCTAAATAACATTGATTTCTTCTGATTCACTGGCAAAGAGGAGGGCAATATCTTTACTGTGGGCAGTCTGACTAGTACCTAGTGAACTCTCTCTGCTGGGGCCCTTGGAAAGAAATGGCTAGGCACCATGGGGATGAAATTTCCCACAGAGCTCCAGCCTCTCTTCTCTCCTCAAGCAAAGTCCAGCTGGCCATCTGTTTCAACCCATTAAACTAGAGCTCCCTTCCCATAATAGCCTCTGGTGGACTCCAGATCATCTAGTATATTAATGGACATTTCCATGTGTTTACGAGTCGTCCCTCAATGACATTTGTAACAGCCAAAATTATCAGTCTCTCCACATCAATCAGAACTAATGACTTGAGATACTGGCTTGTTCCAAGCTGGTAATACTGACTCTAGACCAGATCACTTCCTGCCTTTTCTTAGTGCTAATGAGAATGCAAGGCAGTAATCATTACTTCACTCATTTAACAAAGACTTATTAAGTACTTACTCTTGTGCAATGAAATGTGCTAAAGAGCTGGGGGAGATTTAAGGATAAACAAGGCTCAATTCAACCTCCTTTTATATTCACAGCTTTAACCAGAATAGGACACCAAATTAATGATTTCCTTCATAATGAAATCCTTCAACTTCTTTCCCATACTGCACCCTAAATTGAAAGATTACCCACCCAAGCAAATATAGTAATGGGAGGAAATACAGTCTCTTCCCACCCCTGGGTTCAAATTCCAACTGTCACTTACTACCAGTATAATCTTAGCCAACTTCTCCAGTTCTCAGTTTTCCTCATCTATAAAAAAAGGAGGTCGAGACCCAGAGAGGTTAAGTGTTTGTCCAAGGTCAAACAGGTAATAAGGTAGAGCAGATGAACCTAGATCCCTGACTCTTAAATCCAGCCCACTTCCTACCAATACCACATTCTTTCCTGGTTGGTTCTCTCCACATTCTCTTCAATTGAGCACAATCTTATGGTCTGAAAAAAGGAACCCCTCAAGACAAAGGAAGTCAACCTAACAACTGTCATCACTACACAATCAGACCACTGAAATCTGAAGCATCTCCAGTGGTCCTGGAACCCAAGCCAAGGCCAGATGAAATGGCCTCCTTTCTTTTCATCTGCCTTGATTTCAAATACTCTATGTCTAAGGGCAGAAGAATCTGTAGTCTTTTGATCTGTCATGAAAACCAGAATTTGGGGATTTCAAATAGGTGAAGAGAAAACAACCCTATGGCCAGAAAGAACTTCATGACAAATCAGCAAACTGATGGCTAATTGCTCTAAGTCAGAATGAGTGTGGCTACTCACTGTACTCTCTCTGATCCCGTTATCTACTCATGGGGAGGATAGGACCTCTCCCATTTGTCTAACTGGTTAACGCTGTGGACTTATAAGTAACTTCTAAGGACTTCTAAGCTCCTCATCCTGGTTCAGTTCTACCCTGTGTTCTTTTTTTTTTTTTTTTTTAAAGCAATTGGGGTTAAGTAACTTGCTCAAGGTTACATGGCCAGGTGTTTCTGGGTGGGTGCTAAGTGTCTGAGCCCGGGATTTGATCTCCAGGTCTTCTCAACAATGGAGCTGGTGCTCTTACTCGCTGTGCTACCTGGCCGCCCCTCTACCCTGTGTTCTATCAGTCACTGCTCCAGAATATCCTCTTTGATACTAAACTACAACAGTTAATCCATGGTTCAGAAAATTCTAGACTCCTGGTGACGAAGCTGGAAGCTTTAATATTTGGAGGACTGGGAGAGATATGAATCCAAAAAGAATGTATGAGTCTTTCTGGCGATTCCAAGGTGCATCAGTTCATTCTGTGAAGAAGAAAAATGGCAAACTCTCACTTTGCCACAACTCCTGAACCCTTCACATAATACAATCTGAGAGAAAGGCCCCTCCTACTGATTTGAAATCTTTCTGATCTGGTGAGAAAGGCATGTCTTGGTTTTTACAAACGTAAATCTAAAGAGGTCATACGACATCTAGCCTAGGATCAAATGGAAGATAACATTTCAGACACAGGCTAGATAATAATACAAATGCTGTATACCATCATCTGAACTTCTCATGTTTCAACAGTTAACAGATCACCTTCTAGAGCAAAGAGAGAAATAATATACACCTTGACAACACACATATCTCTTGCAGAAACCACATACATAATACATATAGAACTCTATGAACACCATTTGCATGCCAAACTTAAAAAAGGCCAGTTTAGTCAACATCAGTCAATCTACAAGCATTTATTATATATTGTGCTAAGTACCAGGGACACAAAGAAAGGCAAAAACACAGAAGAGTTGAAGTTCTTTGAGCAGTAGATGGAACCTCTAAAGGTGGAGGATGTCTTGACATAAATATATTCTCTGATTATCATAAACCTGAACCAGTTAGTGGGATTGTTCGATTGCTGCATCATAGGATAATGAGACTTACCATTATCATCCTTCCCACTACCATTTCCCATTTCAAATCCTGAGAATTTACAATGGCCAGACATAAGTTACAGGATTTTAAGGTTCTTTGCCCCAGTGGAACAGTAACCACACTGCTATTCCCAGGATGGCTGCTAGCACAGGTTCTTAGATCTGCTTTACTAAGGAAAGATTCAAGGGTCAACAATCTCTCTCTCTCTCTTTTTGGAGGGGGTAAGGCAAGGCAATTAGGGCTAAGTGATTTGCCCAAGGTCACACAGCTAGTAAGTGTGTCAAGTGTCTGATGCTGGATTTGAACTCAGGTCCTCCTGATTCCAGGGCTGGTGATCTACTCACTGTGCCACCTAGCTGCCCCAACAATCTTTTTTAATTACATTCACAAGTTCAAAGGAGAAATCAGCATCCTGAACTTCAGAGAAAATATAAGCAGAGAAATAAAGATAGGGCTTCTAACTGTCTGAGAAATTAGCACACGTCAATGGATCCAATTGTTTGACCAAGGCAATACATACATAATTACCATAAAGAGAAGCCCTAACATCTGGGTTTTGAAAAGCTCCTTAATGGCTACCCAGAGTCTCATCTGGTCAAATCACAAGAACACTCTTCCAATGAGTGAGCCCCAAAGCAAAATGCTAACCTCAGAGTATATATATCCTTTTTAGAGTCAGCAGGCATCACAACCCTCAGTGACTCAGAGCCTAATTAGAAAGTAACAAAAGGAGTGAAAGCCTTCCTATGAGGAAGCCTCCCCTAAGCAAGCTTCCCTAAATGAGTTCCATGTGAGGCCTATTAATGGGCAGGAAAATCTTATATCCCATTAACATTACACCCAGCTATTCTCCTGATCTACTCTGATCCACACTACCCTCAAGACACAGTAGAAATAGTTACCTCCGACAATGGTACATAAAATGACTATACTTCATGATCGGTCACATTTTATCCCTGTGCATTCTTCTCCCAGAAACTGTCCACAGTGAAACAGAACTATATGTCCTGGGACTCATGTCATTAAGGTATGGTAACACCACCTCAAAAAAAAAATGCAACATCCAGGAGTGGTCCAGGATGACCTGTGCAATCTCAAGCACACAAGTCAGTCCAAAAACTCAAAAACATCTCCATCCCTTTGAGTTAAACCACATTTGATTTCTGGTTCCACTGTTTCTGGGCAATGGAACTCTTGGGCTGATTGGTGTTTTATCAGAGAGATCTAATTTTAGAGGCTTTGAATGGAGAGCCAACTCTTTCATCAGGGCAATCTTAAGATCCAAGAACTTTGCAACTACCCTGATAATCCCAAATAAAAGAATTCATCCAGTGACTCTTGCAGCAAGATACCATCATGCAGACTTGCTTTTTCACTCTATTGGAGGACCCAAACTCTCCCATTGAGTGAGAATCCACCACTGACACTACAACACATATGCTGCCCTGTTATGTGTTTCCTAGAAGGGATGAGTAGAAGTACCACATGAGCTTTACATGAGGTGACAGTGGGGGTTATGAGAAAACTTTCATGAAAAAGAATGTTAAAAATGTTTATACATGTTTATACATGCGGGGGGGGGAATTAAATTATGAAAACTTAAAAAAAAGAAAGCCAAAAAAACCTTTTCATCTAATCACCAAGGATTTTCAATATCCTGGGGTCTGGCACAACATACTTCATTTTGTTCAATTGTATATGGCCTACATCTAGACTAAGGACACAAATTCAAAGCCAAAAGCTACTTCAGCAAAACTAAAGCAAGAAATCTCTCTTCCTGGTGAGTCTCATAATTTATTACTGACTTATCTCCTTCTAATAGTCGAGACATTATGATGGTGTTGGTGACTGAACATTTTTAAGGTGTCCCATTTTCTCTTCCATGATGGACTTCTCAATATCAGAAGGGTGGCATACATAATTTTTTCCCTTTGGGAAATGTTCCAGCATCATTTTCTATCTACCCATTTTATCTCCAAATACAGACAACAGTTCATCTGCTAATGATAGTCCATCGTTTCTTCCACATTACAAATCAAGATTTATCTTATACTCTATTTACCTTTAAACCAACAGTTAGATGGAAATAACAAACTATACAGTAAATTAGTACCAACATTGGTACATTGAGGCAGTTAGATGGCACAGTGGATAGAGTGCTGGGCCTTGAGTCTGGAAAACATGAGTTGACCTTCAACACTTACTAACTGTGTGACCCTGGGCAAGTCACTTAATCCTATATGCTTCCGTTTCCTCCTCTGGGAAATGAACTGGAGAAGTCAATGGCAAACCAATATAGAATCTTTGGCAAGAAAACCCCAAATGTGGTCACAAAGTCAGACCCAACTGAAATGACTGAACAACAAAAACTGGTACATTAATTACCATAAAGATAATGGGCTCTCTTATTTGTTACTACTGATTCTGACTTGGTTATTCCATTTACACCTAAACCAGAATGAACCATGATCTTCACATTTCACACTAATTTCTTTCCCTCCCTCACAGTTCACACAACATTTAGGAAGTCAACTCCTACTGGAAGAGCTGAAAACCCCCAGTCAGATTCACAAACTGCCCTAGAGGCTGTCATGGTGGTATATAAATGTACCACTGTCCACAGACACTCAGAAAACCCCTTTAAGTTGGTAACCAAAATTAGTTCTCAATACAAAACCTCAGACCAGCAGACCAGAACAGGTCCTTTCCAATTGCACAGGTATCAAGTCTAATGACCTTTCAACTTAAGTTCCTCAGAATGACACAAATCCAAACAGTCTTTTAATTAGTCAATCAGCAAGTATTTATTACTTGCTTATTTACTTATCACTGGTCATTGTCCCAGAAGACCCAAAAAGAACATATATTCATTCTCTCTTCCCATATTCTGTCTATTGGTGGCCATTATCAAATGTGTTTAAGTAAAGTGTTTTATAAACTATAAAGCACTATATAAATGTGAGCTATTATTACTATTAAGAGAAGTTCATGATCAAGGAAATACTAGACTTAAAAGCAACTAAGGCAACTCCAATATGCCACTGATTAGAAAGGATTATTAAGCAACTTCCACCAAGAGAGGTGCCTGAACTGTCAGTCTTCCCAGATCCCTCCCACACCTAATCCAGAAGAAACCTGAAATTCACACCAAACAGAATGGTCAAGGGATCCAATGAGAAACTATAATAAATAGCTTCTTCCACTCCAGAACTGCACAAAACGTCAGCCAACAGCCCACAGGCACTATGAAAGTGGGCTGCCCCCAAACAAGTGCCAATGCAGGCAAATAAACCCATAACCTCATAGTATGTCTGGAGAAGGTCCAGAGATAAATGTAGACTCCAGGATTCTTTGTCCACAGGAAGCAAGAGCAGAAACTCTTCTACCCCACAAAGCCCCGGGGCATTTGTAAATCCACAGTGAAGGCTTCAGGAACAGTAACAATCTATGTGGGTGTGGTAGTGTAAAGATTCTAATAACTCAGGGATTCAGAGCTCAACTTTCTATCCTGAGATGCCCTAAGGGACCCTAGACCTCCAGGATCCAGAGGACACTAACCCTAAGAGGTGGAGGTCAGTGCAGGAACCCAAGGGACTCAGGGCAAGACTAAACAGGGTTGGGACAGCTAGGTTGTACATTGAATGGAGCACCAGCCCTGGAGTTAGGAGTACCTGAGTTCAAAGCTGGTCTCAGACACTTACTAGCTGTGGAACCCTGGGCAAGTCCCTTTACCCCAAATGCCTCAAAAAAAAAAAAAAAAAAGAAAAGGAAAAAAAAGACTAAACAGGGTCAAGGCCAAGCAGGGCCAAGATTAAACAGGCCTGACCACCTTACACAAAATTATAGCAGAGCCTGGCATTAGAACAAAGCCCTAATTCAGGAAATAAAACTGAAGAAATCAAAGAAAACACCAACCAGTACCAAAAATTATTACAAATATAAAAACTCCCTTCTAAAAAGGAGAAGAGTAACTCTGAAACAACTGCAAGCAATGATCCAAAAGAAAAACAATGTTTTCCACAAAGGCTATATATGATTACTGGCAGAAATAAAGCAAGAGATTTGGAATAAGAGCTCCTGAAGAAAGACTCGGAAGGATAATAGTGTAGAAAAGAAAGTGGTAAACCTTGCCCAAGTAATCGACTCTCTGAAAACTAGAACAGACCAAAAATCAATAAGGCAGCAAGATATATTAGAACAAAATCAAAAGACTGAAAAAATAGAAAAGATAAGCTGATATTAAAAAATTGACTGCAGGGGGCAGGAGCTGCGCTGTGCACATGCGCAGTCCTTTGCAGGCGCCGCCAACATGGTGTTCAAGCGCTATGTGGAGAACGGCCGCGCCGGTAGCCATCGAGGAACTGATCGACCAGAACTAGGCTTTGGTTGATGGCCCCTGCAGCGGTGTGAGGAGGCAGGCCATGGCATTTAAGCGTATGCAACTCACAGACTTCGTGCTCAAGTTCCCACACAGTGCCTGTCAGAAGTATGTCCGGGCTTCGTGGGAGAAAGAAAAGATCAATACAAAATGGAAAGCCACGAGATGGGCCAAGAAGATCAAAGCCAGAGAACGGAAAGCCTAGATGGCAGATGTGAGCCTTACAAAGTCATGAAGGCCAAGAAAATGAGAAATGGAATTATTAAGCATGAAGTGAAGAAGCTCCAGAAGGCACCCACCTAGAAGGAGTCTCCCAAGAAGGGAGCCGCCCAGAAGGCACTTGCTGCATAGGTCTACGCCAAGAAGATCCCCTCAAAGAAGGCTGAGGGCCAGAAGGCAGCTACCGGCCAGAAGGGTCAGAAAGCCAGAAGGCAGCTACCGGCCAGAAGGGTCAGAAAGCCTCCGGCCAGAAGGCCCCAGCCAAGAAGGGACCTGCCCAGAAGGCACCCGCCCAGAAAGCAGCTGCTCACACACACAAATTGACTGCAAACAGGTCAAGAGATAACTTAAAAATCATTGAATTCCCTGAAAACCATGATAAGAAAAATCTTGGATTATATGTATTTGGAATATGTGTACATATATATATATATATACATTTTTTCTTTTTGGAGGGGGGAAGGTAGGACAGTTGGGGTTAAGTGATTTCCCCAAGGTCACACAGCTAGTTTTGTATTAAGTGTCTGAGCCTGGATTTGAACTCAGGTCCTCCTGATTCTAGGGCTAGTGTTCTATTCACTGTTCCACCTAGCCACCCCTATATATTTAGATAAATCATAAAGGAATGGTTATAATGATAGGAGTAGGAAACTGACTAGTAGCCTCAATACTCCCAAACATCTTTCACATCCCACAGTGGCCTCTAGGAGAGAAAAGAAGGTCCAAAACCGACCAGTTGCACAGGTAGTCAAGGGTTAGAATCACATATAAAAAGATCTCCTTGATTCCTAAATTCTAGTCATAGTGAGCACCTTGCGCCAGGTACTAGTTCCTGTTGTAACTGTTTCTTTGGGGTCTGGATTCCTTGATTCTGGATCCCCTGTTACTTTTTCTGGATCTCCATTTTTGCATACGTTGTTTCATGTATCACTAGTCAGATTTGTGTGGATAAATAAGTCTGGGGAAATCCTGGAAAGACTTCTTCTCAAACAAAATTTTCTAAGCTATTTTACTGAATGGCTCTTGCTTATACTATTACACAAAGCAAACAACTAGACTGTAGTTCACCAAAAAAACAACAAACAAACAAACCTAGGAGTATTAGAGGACAGGAAGCTAGAAGAGTGATTAGCAGCCAATATTTAGTAGCAGTAGAAGGGAAAAGAAAAGGAAAACAGGAAGGCTTAAAAACCTAACAACTTAATCTGTAATTTTATCAGGGCCATATGATTAAATACCAGATAAGAGAGTATGAACTATATGTCAGTCCTGAGAGGACATATAATAAGGGACAGATTAATTTGAGTAGGATTAGTCACAGAAGGTCTCCCACAAGAGAAGATGTTTGAACATGTTATGAAGGAAGGGAAAGGCATGTTACTATTGGCTCACAGCAAGGCTACAGCAGACATAGAAATGGAAGGAGAGGGATGAGTATGACATTCATAAAGCAGAGAAAATTAAAAAGCTTGGCTGAAGTAGGGGCATCTATTTTGAGGAGTAACAAGAGATTAGGTAATAAGAAAAGTAGGCAGTGGGGAGAAGATGACCTGAAAATCACCTTGAAATCTAGACTGAGTTTGGACTTTGTCTTTTATTCCCAAGTACCTTTCCTTTAACTTGCCTCTACTGATTCCCCCCCCACACTTTTTTTTTGCAGTAAACTATTTCTTTCTGTCTGAGTCAATTTAATCCAAATGGAGTATTAAGTTACAGAAATGGAATTCTTAGAATCAAGACAGTTTGTCTAGCCAAGAAATAGAACCAACTATACTCTCAGAATCCACCTGCTTACATACATACCTGGGAAAGGTCCCAGTGCCATGGCATCTTCATGAAATGCAGCCAACAAGATCAAATGCTCATCTCCTGTTATTCCCCTTCTTTATCACCCCTGCCTCTGTCCAAATCTCTGTCCTAACCTGAGCAATCCACTCCCTTTCCCCCAAACATGACCTTTTCATTCTTTTCTTTAGATCTTTAGACATGCCTTTACCACTTGGAATGTCGACCTCTTCTGCATGACTAACCCATAGTTCAATACATATTTATTAAGACCCTATTAACTACAAGAACTGTGGAAATAAAGACAAACACCTCTTTCAAAACTACACTCAAGCCTATCCACCAATAACACAAAAGTTTTTGTCTTATTCTTTCAGAAATAATTGGAATAACCCCACCACATTTTGACCCCTCCTTTAGTTCTATATCTTTTTAGCACTTAGAAATATAGTAGCAGAGTAAAAAGAAACCTCAAAGTAAGAAGAAAGTCTCTAAGCTTTTTTGATTTTGCACCTATATCATTAAAAGACTGGGGATACCTCCAATATGCATATATTTATTAATTATGCAGATATACTACATTATATATTGCAACATATACATTTGAAAGGCATATAATATATTTCAATTTGTACATTTCATACAATATATAATGTGAAAATATACATAACAAAAATTTTAGAGAATGATAAAAAGATGAAACGAATAAATTTTAAAAATACATTTCCAATTTCATTTTATTTATTAAATTATACAATACCTTTTTGGCACTCACTAAAATAATGATTATAATTATTTACATCCTAAAATATTATTGGTAACACCAACATGACTGAATAAACTTCATAATTTCAGAAAATCTTGACTTAATACTGTGATACAGCAATGCAAAGGTAGTATTCTAATTTGGTACTTGGTTTTAATGGCTGTCCCAGCTGAAAAAAAGGGACAATATACTGTAGTGGATAGAAAACTGGTTTCCAGTCAGGAAGATCTGGTGCATACTGGGTATGTAACTCTGGGCAAGTCGTTTAAACTTTCAGTGCCAGGCAACTCTCTGAGATTATAAACTGCCCAAGAAGACACCTGTGTTAGTAGATGGAATTTACCCACCTGGAAGTTCCCTATCTCAATGAAATCAAAGATCTAGTTGCTATGTATGCCTGAAAAAAAAAATAATTCACACAGATACATAGATCCATATAGAAGAAAGGCATCATTGGCTGAAAAAAAATAATTCACACAGATACATAGATCTATATAGAAGAAAGGCATCATTGGCTGCTCTTACTAAATCATGGTGCTCATTTTCAATTCCATCTACCAGTAATGCTTAGGAAAAGATAAGGTTTTTGTTGAGATTCAGCTAGGTTTCCCTTTCCCTTAATCAATCAGAACGTTGGGGTTTTTTAAGCTTTTTTTTTTTTTTGTCAATTGAATGAAAGCTCACCAAAATTCTTTGACTGAAAGATTTTTTTTTTAAGGGTTAAAATTCTGTTTCTAACTTTTTTTTAAGGGTGCACATATCAGTTAGGTACATCTAAATCACTTGTAGAAGCAAAAGCTTAGTTTTCAGATGTCTTGCTAATTGCAGTAGTTTCATCTTATCACTAATATCTCTCAAGACATAAGTCATATACTCTTGGGAAGAGGTTTTACAATCACAGCAGATGTTAAATCCGTATTTCAAATAATCTTGATAATTTCTAATATTTGTGGCTGATATTTTGTCAGATTTGTTTATATTGCCATTGTCTTTACCTTACAACATGGCTGACACAACTCATACTTAGAATCGAACATTCAGCTCTCTCATTTTCTTGCTATTCCCTTGTGTAACAATATTTTCAATCCACAGCTTCTTTTCAAAAATTTTTAAATCTACTCGTCCATTTTGTGAAAATTACCTTATTAAAAATAGGTAAGATGATCTGCAAACCCACTAACTTGACAGACATAAATTGCAATATTTTTCAATATGCTCAAAGCAAACAGACAAGTGAGGGCACCACTGTCAAACCTTGAGTTATGTGAAACTCTTACTCTTTCATAGGGAAAATTCAGATATTTTACATGATACATAACCACCTGGCACACAGACTGAGTGAAGGTGCCAGCCAATCCATATATTAACTATATATTAAATATGAATAAAATTCAATTTCTTTAATTTCTTTAGCTGAAGCAGCAAGTCACCATGAGGGAAAAAAGGAGACTGCCAGGCAAATCAAACAACTACCACCACCTTGACCACCATTTCCCCTCAGACCCTACTAGAGATAGCCCAGTTCCCTGATCCTAAAAGTCTTGGGAATAGCAGTGACCCTTTAAACCACCAGACCTGTTTCTACCCCAGCCCCCACAGACATTATTGAGAAGGGAGAAATTATTGTGGTGAGAGGAATCTACCTTTCTCATCACCATCAGCAACAACTGCTAAGCAATTTCCACCAATAGGCAGATAGGAATAAGAACCCTGGGAATGAATGTACCTTCAGACTACCAGTCCTGTTTCCAACTCAGCCCTCACACCCATCATCCAGAGTGGACAAGACAAGTCAGCCTAACTGAAGCATCAAGGCATCCTGAGAGTAAGACAGGAGGTAACCAGGGGGGCCAGGCAAGTCAAGCCATCACCACCATTTTGACGACCATCTCCCTTCAGTCCCTGATAGAGACTGATTAAGATACCAAACCCAAGAGCCCTGGGAATAGCAATACTTTCAGCCCAGTGTCCTCAGTCATCCTATGAAACAACCCTTGTTGGGATGTAGCCTGGCAGTTGCTCTTTTAGGAGCTACAGTCACAGTTACTGAAGACCCAGAAATTAAAGTTCTTATCACCAAAGTCTCACAACTGTCAAATAACTCAGCATCAGGAAATGATATGATTTTATCAGAGGAAGTGACATTAAAAAAGAAGCGTTAACATCTGCTTTGCCACTGTACCCTAAAGACTATAGGACTTTTCCATCTGCCTTTCAGCTGATTCCTTCTCTATTTGTGTTGTCTCAATAAAATGTGAGCTCTTGGAGAGAAGGCACTGTCTTGATTTTCGGTTTATAATCCTAGTATTTAGCTTATGCTTCCCCCCTTCTCTTCCCTCTCTTTCCTCCTTCCTTTGTTCCCTTTCCTTCTCTTTCTTCACTCCTCTTTCCCTCCACACTCTTCTTTCTACCTTCCTCTTTCCTTCCCTTTCCTCCCTCTCTTTCTCCCCTTAACCCAGAGCTCAAGTCCTTCACCAACTGCCTTCCCACCAGATGTCCCAAAGGTATTTCAAACTCAACATAACCAAAACAAAATTCATTAATTTTCCCCCAAAACTTACCCCTTCTTCCTAACTTCCCTATTTCTGTTAAGGTGCCCATAGCATCCAAATTGTTCTCCCTGCCTCAAGCTTCTTCCCACTTTAGTTGCCAAACTGATATTCCTAAAGCACCATGTCCTTCCCTGCTCAAAAAGCTCCAGTTGCCTCCCCATTGAGTCTAGGATCAAATTCCTATGTTAGATTTTTAAAGTTACCTTCACAATATGTCTCTAATCATTTTCAGGCTTATTACACATTACTGGCCTACTAATTATTGCCCATACCTCACAACCCATCTCCCATATCCTTTACCTAGGTTGTCCCCTATGCCTGAAACACACTCCCCCACTTCACCTCAACTTCTTAGAATCTCTAGCTTTCTTCAAAACTCAAATGGTCCTTCCCACATGAAGTCCTTCCCAACCTGATCCTTGTAGCTCCTACTGTCCCTACCCTTTCAATTACTTTGCCCATATTCAGTATATCTTTGTATTAACTTTTATGTATACATATGTTTTCACCCAGTAGAATGTAAGCTCCTTGAAGGCAAGGACTTTTATTTTTGTCTTTGCACTTACCACAGTGCCTGGAACAAAGCAGGCTCTTAATAAATGTTTTCTGACTGACTAATGGATGGATGGATTTTGCTAAACACTAAAACTCTTGTGACCAAATGAAAATGTCTGCAAGATGGATAGCTGGGTTTACAGTATTAGATGCAATTAGGGAACAGAGGTTTCTATGTGCAAAGTTAATAGACCTAGACAGGAATTGTACTACAACCTAGAACTTGTTAAGAAGGCTATATCTGTGAAATATCTGGCATTGGGCCTTGGGCCTTAAGGGTTAAGCTGTTGTCATCATCATAGGGAAACAGTTCCTCTATTTAGAACCATTCTAGGAGCTTTTAACTTCATGAATTAAGGAATGAAAGCAATGAAAAAACATTTATTAAACATTTACTATGTGCCAAACACTGTTTTGCATTTCAATGACTTATAAACTTTCCCTTTTCCCTGAATCCTGACTCATGGCAACATACCTCTTGGCCCTCTCTCAGACCCTGGTCCAGTCTTATTTCCTGAGTTTGGAGATGTTATAATCAACTGCTTATCATCAGTTCCCTTCCTACTGCCACAACCACTCTGTTTGGGAACCCATTTCCAGCAACCACTCCATTTTCCCTTTTCTACCTCTTGTTTCCATACTCCAGACTATAAGAATTCAGAATAACATTGAAGAATAAGGTAATTGGAAAGGAACATTAAAAAAAATCTACCTAAACCCAAACTGAGTGGTGCTTTAACTTTCAATTTAGTCCTCTAACTAAGCTTGCCCAGGAATACCATGGTTTATATTCTTCTCTAAGATGGAAAATCAATGTCATAGCATTTGGCTCTATACAGCTCCTGATGAAAAGCAGCTCCTCTCCTTGAATATTCCAGTTAATTTTAGGATTGGCCAACCTGGCTTCCCTGGATTGATCTCATTCATCCATCTTTCCATTTCTTTCCAGGCGAGTCAGGAAGCCTTGAAGTGAACTGGTTGATTTTCTGGATGCCCTCCTCATAGTAATTATCTACATAAATAATTTTCCATACTTACCCACCCTACTACTCTGCTTGACCAAGGGATATACAAGGAAATCTAAGTGATGAAATAGAAAACATCTCCCATCACCTAAAACAAAAAAATGAGAAATCGAGCCACCCCTTAGCTCATAAGACACACCTTTCTTTTCTTTTCTTTTCTTTTTTTTTTTTTAAAGCAATTGAGGTTAAGTAACTTGCTTAAGGTTACATGGCCAGTTATTTCTGGGTGTGGTGCTGAGTATCTAAGCCCGGATTTGATCCCCAGGTCATCCCGACACTGGAGCTGGTACTCTTACTCGCTATGCTACCTGGCCTCCCCAGACATACCCTTCTTTACAGCAATAACCTAAAAGATCAAGATTTGCTCCTCAGGGTCCACTGCTAATCCTCTCTCTATATTTCCCACCTCAATCAGGTGGCATCAATCAACTGCTCCCACTTACAGGATCTACATCAGTTATTTCAGAACCAGATTTGTGGGCCTACTTCCTGACTTTTATCCTTTTCCTTCAACTCCTACGGATTCTCTGACAGGTTGGTGTTGTTGGTTGATTTTGTTTGTTTGTTTTAAATACATTATTTTTCTATTTTTAATATCATTTAAAAATTTCCAGTTCCAATTCCTTCCCTCCTTCCCCCTTTCCCCACCCATTGAGAAGACAAGAGTATCAGTTGGGCATGTGAAATCATGCAAAACATATTTCCATATTAACCATGTTGGAAAAAAAAAGAAAATGAAAATTATGCTGCAATTTGCACTCAGACCTCATCAATTTTCTCTCTGGAGGTGAACAGCATTTTTCATCATTTAGTCTTTCAAAATAGTCTTGGATCACTGTATCATCAGAATAGCTAAGTCATTCACAGTTGATCATTGTGCAACATTGCTGTTATTGTACACGATGTTCTCTTTGTTCTGCGTACTTCACTTTCATATGTTTTCCCAGTTTTTTATGAAATGATCCTTCTCATCATTTCTTAGTATTCTATTACAATTATGTATCATGCTTATTCAACCATTCCCCAATTGATGGGCATCCTCTCAATTTCTAATTCTTTGCTACTATAAAAAAAAAGTTGCTATAAATATTTTTCCCCCATATAGGTCCTTTTCCTTTTTCTTTGATCTCTTTGGGATATTGTAACAGCAAGCACCCTAGCATACCCAGGATGGCTGCTAGCACAGGTTCTTTGATATGCTTTTCTAAAGGAAAGCAACTTAAAAAGGATTAATAATCTTACTTTAATCAAACATATATATCATTTACTTAGTTAAGGGGGAAAAGTCAGTGCCCTGAACTTCAGAGAAAATACAAACAGAAATATATATATATATACACACACACACACACACATACACACATTTCTATTCCCTTCTATTCCCTTCAACTATTCTCATACTGAGAAAAGTTTCATCACTTACAATGATCGTTTTTCCATGTAGGGATGTAAATAGTTCAGCTTTGATAAGCTGCTTATGATTTTTTTTTCCCTGTTTAACTTCTCATGCTTCTCTTGCTTCTTGTATCTGAATGTCAAATTTTCTATTCAACTCTGTTTTTTTCATCAAGAATGCTTGAAAGTGGGGCAGCCAGGTGGCTCAGCGAGTAAGAGCACTGGCCCCAGAGTCGGGATAACCTGGGGATCCAATCCAGGCTCAGACACTTAGCACCCACCCAGAAACACCTGGCCGTGTAACCTTGAGTAAGTTACTTAACCCCAACTGCTTAAAAAAAATGCTTGAAAGTCCTCTATTCCATTGAATGACCATATTTTTCCCTGAAACATGATACTCAGTTTTGCTGGGTTGGTGATTCCTGGTTTTAATCCCAGCCGCTTTGACCTCTGGAATATCATATTCCAAGCCCTTCGATCCCTCAGAGTAGAAGCTGCCAGATCCCATGTTATTCTGATTGTGTTTCCACAATATTCAAATTGTTTCTTCCTGGCTGCTTGTAATATTTTCTCCTTGATCTGGGGATTCTGGAACCTGGCTATAATATTCCTAGGAGTTTTCTTTTGGCGATCTTTTTCAGGAGGTGATTGGTGGTTTCTTTCAGCCTCTATTTTGCCCTCTGGTTCTAAAACATCTGGGCATTTTCCTTGAGAATTTCTTGAAGAGTGATTTCTAGGTTCTTTTTTTGATCACGGCTTTCAGGTAGTCTAATAATTTTTAAATTCTCTCTTCTGGATCTATTTTCCAGGTCAGTGGTTTTTCCAATGAGATATTTCACATTGCCTTTTTTTCATTTGTTTGGATCTGTTTAATAGTATCTTGACTTCTCAAAAAGTCACTAGCTTCCATTTGCTCCATTCTAATTCTGAAGGAATGATTCTCTTCAGTGAGCTTTTGAGATCCTTTTTCCATCTGGCAAATTTGGCTTTTTAAGGCATTCTCCTCATTGCCTTTTTGGGTCTCTTTTGCCATTTGAGTTAGTCTATTTTTTAAGGTGTTATTTTCTTCAGTCAGGTTGTTAACTCTCATTTCATAATTTTCTTCCATAATTCTCATTTCTCTTCTCAATTTTTCCTCCACTTCTCTCATTTGGTTTTCAAAATCCTTCTTAAGGTCCTCTATGGCCTGTAACCAGGTCGTATTTTTCTTTTCTTTTTGGAGGGCAATTGGGGTTAAGTGACTTGCCCAAGGTCACAAAGCGGGAGGTTAGCTTCTGTGTCATTTTGTGGGTTCTGTAGCTCCAAAGTTTGTTCAGAGTCACCTTTTACATGAATTGGAGGAGGTGGAAGCCGGAGCCCCTCTGAAGTCCTGTTTCTACTCCGCCTTCTTGACTCTGCCGCCCCTGTACAAATCTTTTTAAATTTAATGTAATCAAAATTATCCATTTTACTTTCCGTGATACTCTCTATCTCTTGTTTGGTCACTAAATCTTTCTTTATCCATAGATCTAACTGGCAAAATTTCCCATGTTCCCCTAATTTGCTATTACCCTTTATGTCTGAATCATGAATCCATTTTGACCTTATCTTGGTATATGATGTAAGATGTTGCCCTATGCTTAGTTTCTGCCAAACTGCTTTCTAGTTTTCCCAGAAGTTTTTGTCAAAATAATAAGTTCTTATCCCAAAAGTTTGGATCTTTGGGTTTATCAAATGCCAGATTACTATGGTCATTTACTACTGTGTATTGTGTTCCTAATCTATTCCAATGATCCACCACTCTATTAGCCAGTACTAGATTGCTTTCACAATTACCTCTTTGTATACAATTGAGATCTGGTACTTCTAGGCTGCCTTCTTTCACATTTTTTTTTCATTAATTTCCTTGATATTCTTGACCATTTGTTTTTTTCAGATGAATTTTGTTATTTTTTTCCTAGCTCTATAAAATA
Organism: Petaurus breviceps papuanus; assembly: GCF_028583685.1. NCBI lineage: Eukaryota > Metazoa > Chordata > Mammalia > Diprotodontia > Petauridae > Petaurus > Petaurus breviceps. The sequence goes on from NW_027187251.1 coordinate 2,034,066, forward strand.
ATTTTCAGTGGTTTGGGAATGGCACTGAATAAGTAAATGAATTGAGATGGAACTGTTACTTTTAAATATTAAGTCAGTATAACAATAAGTAATTAATATTCTTCCAATTGTTTAGATATGCCTTTGTGTTCCTGGGTTCAACTGTATTCATATAGTTCCTGGGTTTGTCTTAGCAGGGAGACAGCCAAGTATTGTCTGCAGTTATTTTAAATGGAATTTCTCTATCTTTTCCTCCCAGAATTTGTTGGAAGTTACAGAAATGTTGATGATTTATTTGAGTTTATTTTATATCTTGCAACTCTGCCAAAGTTAATTGTTTCAACTAGTTTTTTAGTTGATTCTTTAGGATTCTCTAAGTATACTACATATTATCTGCAAAAAGTGATAGTTTTGTTTCCTCATTGCCAATTCTAATTCTTTAAATTATCTTTCTTGTCTTATTACTAAAGCTAGTGACATCTTAGTTTTGGGGTTTTTTTTTGCTTTTTGGAGGGGGGAAGGCAGGGCAATTGGGGTTAAGTGGCTTGCCCAAGGTCACAAAGCTAGTAATCATTAAGTGTCTCAGGTCATATTTGAACTCAGGTTGTCTTGACTCCAGGGCCAGTATTCTATTCACTGTGCCACCTAGCCACCTCTATATCTTAGTTTTTAAAGACTGTATTTTCTCCTGACTTTCTTTTTTTTTTTTCTTAAAATTAACCTGATTAATTGTGCTTGTCTTGCTCACTGTTCTTTATCTCCTCCATTTAAATGTACACTCTTTGAGGGCAAGGACTGTTTTTCGCCTTTTTTGCAGGGTCAAGGGAGTTTCCCCAGTGTCTGATATATTGACACACACTTAATAAATGTTTGTTGACTGACATGGGCCCTTGGCATGTGGGCACCTGTCACCCCAACTGTGAAGCCTAGCAGAGTTCAAGGTCTATTGGGGCCATTAATTGAGCTCACTGAGTAAGCATTATTCCTGCAGGAGCTAACATATGACCCTTAAATCACAGGTGTTTCTACTGAAATATGTTCTAGGTTCTAGGGAGCTGTGCAAAATGAAAGCATAATTCCTAAGATGAGTTTCCTGCCAAGCAAGAAAGGGCGAAATAGCATCAGAAATGTAGAATTGGAAAGTATTTCAGAGACCATCCAGTCCTATTAATTTTACAGTTGAAGAAACTGAGGCCCACAGAGATTAAATGCTTTGCTGAAGGTCACACAGGCAGCATCAAAGACAGGATTTAAACCAATATCTTCCGACTCCCAAAGCAAGAGGTTTTTTCCACTGTACCAAGCTATTGACAAAGCAGAATCCAGTTCCTTTGGAAATCAAGGTTATAGTCCAAAACTGTGTTTTCCAAATAAAACTACTCTTGAAAGCAGTTAAATATCTCAGTTCTATGCCCTGGGTAATTCCACCCTCCTCAGCCTCAGCACAGATACTCTTTGAGATCAAAGAATTAGGGACAAGGATCCAAGAAAGAGAGAGTATGGAAACAAAAGAAGAAGAAGAATCCAGAGGGCTCATTGGGTGGTGAACTTGGAGCTGGAAGGGTCCTCGGAGGTCATTTAGTGCAACCCCTTTATTTTATAGAGGACACTGAGGCCCAAAGAGATTAAGTAGCTTAACAGCTGACATTTATAGCCTGCTTTAACATTGGCAAAGAACTTTACATTTTGGACCACATCTAGGATTTCTTTGATATAAAGAACTCAATGAGAAAACTCCCTTTACCAACTTCACAACTGACTGCCTTAGTTTAGGGGCACTGACCCATTCATTCTCACAGCCAGTATGAATTCAGGGTTTCCTGACTGAGAATGGTTCTTTTATTTAGTACACCAGTAGTGTTAAACTCATCTAGAAACCTGGGCCACCAAACTATACCTAATGTTCCCTGCCACTGCACACTGACTTAGAAAACCACATGTAAACATTATCTATGTTCCACTGTATTCTGTTAAATGTTCTGCAATTACATTTTAATCTGATTCTGGTTTTGATTAGGAGTGTCATGTTTGACACCTTTGTACTATAACTCAGTTTTATATATGCTCTCATTTGAAATTGCCCCTCCCTCCAGCCCCTCCCCCAAAGGGAGAACTAAAAGGATCCCCATTAACCATTTGAATACAGGGATCCCTGAGTCCAAGTCCAGGACTCTATTCACTCTGACTTGCCCAAGGTCACAAATGTAGTAGGTGGTAGAGGTATGGTTTAAACTGGAGTCCTTTGACTTCAGATTCAGTCAGCATATTTTACACCACATTAATAATAATAGCTAGCATTTATAATCTGGTGTCAGATACTTACTAGCTGTGTGACCCCTGGTAAATCACTTCACCTTGTTTGCCTGTTTCCTCATCTGGAAAGGTAGGGAAGGAAATGGCAAACCACTTCAGTATTTTTGCCAAGAAAACCCCAAATGGGGTCATGAAGAGTCAAACATGACTGAAATGACTGAACAAGAAAATATAGCCTTTATTATGTGCAAGGCACTGTGCATCATTTTATTTAATCCTCACAATAACCCTGGGATACGGTAGGTACTATTATTATCCCCATTTTACAGATGAGGAAACTGAAGCAAACAGTGGTGAAATGATGTGCCCAAGGTCACACAGCCAGTGAAATATCTGATCTTCCTGATGTTATGCCCAGGGCTCTATCTGCTGGTTTTTGAAGTTTGTACATTTTAAGGAACTGCCTTTTGCAGTTTAAATTTTTCTTATCAGTTAAAAATTTGCTGGTTCCAGGTGGTAGAAGCATGATTAGGAAACTGTAGCCTAATGCAGAATGTCTGGCACTGGGAACTGAGGCTGGGTGTTGTTTTTTTTTTTTTACCTCTTTTTCACATGGGTTCTGTAATTAAATGACCCAAGTCACTTTAACCTCTAAGTGCTTCAGCTTTTCCCATCTGTAAAATCTGGGTGCACCAAGAAGCAGCCAAACCTGATGGAGGACAGGGCACAGCCAGCACACCAGTGCCATAAAAGATACTGTCTCTAGCTGGCAATTTACATGAGGCAATCTGTCAATCACTGAGGTTTTGCACTTCTCTGTCAGGGGTGTTTCCCAGTCCTGTCTCCATGTGGATCCAGACCTATTTAATTTATATCAGATTTAGTTCACTCTGCCTAGCCCTCTGGATTGGTTACCTCTGTTTCAGCAGGCATTTAGTTCACTCTCTTGGATCTCCACTTAAACCGTTCCCTTGCCCTCCAAGACATGTTTAACTTCTAGTTCACCTTAACCCTTTGCTCTCCTGCTTCTGGGATGTGGCCTGGGCACGATTCTTGCCTGTCTTAATCTACAAGGGAACTCAGGATAAAATTGGATTAGATTTAAAATGTGAAAAGCACAATGAAAGGTGGTGGGGTAGGGAAACATTTATCTAAAGCAAAGAATACTTCTAATTACTTCAAGTATGCCCTGCTATGTTTGAGATAACAACTAGTCTCCAAGGGACTCTGTGGCCAGATTCTGACTTTGACTTTCCACCAATCCCCTACTTCAGTGGCCAAAGAGCTCAGGTTTGGCATACAGCTGCCTAATACTCAGCAAATTATTTGCCGTGCAGTATCCTAGAGCCCTTTACTCTCAAGACCATGAAGTGAGAGAGAGAGAGGCAGTGACAAAACCTCCTCCTTCTTTGAATCCCTACCACTCAGCACATGTCTCTGAACACACTGGGCATTCAAGCAATATTTGTTCAGAGACGGTCAGTGATTGCTATCTATTCTTCCTAGCATAGTCAATTTTTAGACCTGAAAGAGCTATAAGAAGTCATGGTGTCTGAAGTCATTTCCGTCTTGGGTGATTTGTAAACCCTTGAGGAGGTGGGAACAGGGAAGGCCCAAGTTATCTTGAGGGGTCCACAAATTCAGAAAGTATGTCCAACATTAGAATTTTGACTTTTAGATATAGCTCTAAGAAAATATGCAGCTTGCCTTCTACAGCCTGAATAATGTCTTGCAGAGAAATATATTAACATTTTTCGAATATACAAAGACTTTCTTGTGATTAGTAAAAATAACAAATTCATTTACTAAATTTATAGTAGTTTTTTTAATCATCATATACTTTCATCATATACTTTTCATCATACTTTTAATCATCATATACTAAGTCTCAGAAAATTTTTTAAGTTAATTTTTTTGAAGTTCTACACTTTCTAGTGTTCAAGGTATTGTTTTTGTCCCCATTCATCTTATTCAGCTTCCCTTTTTTATTCTGACCCAATGTGGGGGACTTGATGTGGGGAACAGTTGTTTGCATCAGAATCGTTTCTTGTACTGAAGAAACTATTGTGCTAAGAAAACTGGAGTCTTGCATTTCTCCATATTGCTTGGCTCATAACTTTCAATAAAAATCCTAGTGACTGAGAATTTTCAATATCTGAATAATAAATATAAATTATTCTCTCTCCAGTTCTCTGAAGAAAGAGTTGGGGGAAGTAGAGAAAGAATCACTAGTGGGTAGGCTTTTGGACTTATGGATATCCTTATTCTCCCAGTGCCAAAGCTAATAATGTTGCTTGTGTGATGGAAGGTGTACAAAAGCTTGGTGGAATATGGTGGTATGAAAACTGTCAAAAGCAGAAAGAAAAAAAAAAGAGAGGTGAATAATTTTGTGTGCAAGAAAATGTGAGAAAAGAAATGGGACTGATTTCCCCTGGGGAGAAAGTTTAGACAATCCTACCATCTAGAGTTTTAAATATAAGTAGAAAAGGGAACAAAAGCATAGAAACTAAATCTTATAGAAGGAGCTGGGGTCTGTGAAAGACTAATATGGTAGAGATAAAGCTAAGGTCTAATAAACATTGTGGCTTAGGAAATGGTAGCACCTGCCATTTTGCAAATTATATAAATTTAATGTTATAAAGTGTTGGCCTTATTAAACCACAAGTACACAGGATAAAAGTGTGTAGGTAAATATTTTACCTTCAAAGCTCTATCAACATTATAATTTTGAAGGCAGCAAGGTAGGCTATTACATAGAGTGTGAGGCCTGGAGTCAGGAAGAGCTGAGTTCAATTCCAGCCTCAGACACTTACTAGCTGTATCACCCTGGGCAAGTCACTTTATCTTAGCTTCCTCAATTGTCAAATGAGGATAATAACAACACCTACCTTGCAAAATTGATGTGAGGACCAAATGAGATCCTATTTGTAAGATGTCTGGCACATAGTAGGTGCTATAAAATTGCTAATTCCCTTCCCCTTCCTATCTGTAGCTTTCTCCCCAGACTTCTTGGAAAGGAACAGCCAAAGGAAGATACAGGCATTCCATCCAAATAAGTAACTTCACACACTTCATTTTGTTCATGAGGACTTGGTACAAAGTGGAGACACTGAAGACCACAAGCTTTATTTAGTTACACCCCAGTAGTTCTCCTAATTGCTTAAGTCAAAATCTTCCACAACCTGGTCCCACCTCTACCTCTCCAACCTTATTTCAAATATTTTTCCTTCATACACTCTCTTCTAGTAAAAGTGGCCTATCTGCTGGTCCCCATACATGACATGACATGACATCTCCAGTCTCCAAAGCTTTGCATAGACAGTCTCCTATGTCAGGAATATGCTCCCTCTCTCATTTCTGAGTCCTAGAATTCCTAGCTTCTTTAAAATCACAGTTCAGGTGCCACCTCGTCTTTCAGGGTGTTTTTTCCTGGTCCCTCTCCCCCGCCTCCCCTCACTCCCCAGGTGTTAATTATCTCTATTTCTACTAGTTACTTTGTATTTACTTATCAGAATAGAAGTTCTATTCCCCAGTAGAATGCCAGCTGCTTTAGGTTAGGGACTTTTACTTTTTGTTGTGTCAGAGGCCTACCTATAGTAGGTGTTTAATAAATGTTTGTTGAGCTGAACTGAATTGAGAAGCATTGATGTTGTAATACTGGTCTCAGAGTCAAAAAATCTGGTTCTTAGTTCTGGGACTTATTGGTTGTGTTACCCTAAGAAATTCATTCTGAGCCTCAGTTTCCTCGTTTGCAGAATGAAGATAACACGAGCTCCTCCGGCCTTATGGGGCTGTTGTAAAGATTAAACGAGGTAATGAACAGAATTAAAGCAGCTTTCAAATTGCCTCGGGCAGAACCCAGGCCTTTCACTGCAGGGCCCCCAAGGGCCCCAGACTCAGGGGCTCACCAAAGAGAACTTAAGCCTCTAACAATTCCACTTCGTTCAACAACTCTCTCCAGCAAGGCTTCGGAACCCTTCATTGGAATCTGTCCGCTCATCCCTACCCCACCCGTGACACGCGACCCTAGCTAAGACCCTGGGAAACCATTCCTAAGGCCAATTTATCCGCACATTTCTCTGACACCGCCGCCGCCCCCCACTCCCGTGGTCTGCCCCGAGACTGTGGCCCGGCGGACCCCAGGATTCCAAGCTCTCAGATCTCCAGTGCACAAATGTTGGCACCGCGTTCCCCCCCCCCCACACACCCAAGCCCAGACCACTGAGGTGTTGCCCTGGGGCTCTTGCTCCCCTTTTCTGGATCATCCTTGCCTTTACGTGGGAGAATTTCTCGCCCTTCTTTCCTGGACTGCGAAGAGACTCCCGCTCCACCTCCTCTCCCCGAAGTGGAGGGAATGTAAAACTTCCTGTCTTGCCTCCCAGGAGGGCGGCTGCTAGTCCCGATCCTGGGCAGGCTCTGCCGGGCCCTGGTCCCGTTAGAATAGAGGAAGCCCAGGAGACGCAGTAGCGGGGGTCCCCCAGCCCAGGCCTGTCCTTGCGCAAGGGAGGCCGCCCCTACAACCCCGTCTGGGCTTGGCAGGCGAGAGGAAGTGGTCCCCAACCCACAGCGCTTTCGGTTTCAGAGAAGAGATGGAGCTCTAGAGACCTCCGCCTCCCTTCACCCCCTCCCCAAACTCCCCGCTAGACCCCGGGGCCACTTCCCGTGGTGCTCCCTACCTCGGTCCAGGAACTACCTCCGGGACTCACGTTAACTTCGGTGTCCTGTTGGAGTCTAGGACGTTACTGGGCACCCAAGTTAGAGACCTGGCATGCACTTACTTCTGGGATGCAGCCCTGGCCGCCCACAGGACACCGACAGAGCAGAGTGAATCAATGGGAGGCGACTCAGTCCCAAAAAGCACGCCGGAGGGGTGGGGTGCGGGTGGGGGCGGGGGACGAGTGAGGAGGAGTAGGCGGAGGGAGTCACTAGACTAAGGGGAGAGTGGTGGGGGTGGAGCAGCAGCCCGCTGAGGTTACCGAGGCAAACTTCTCACCTCCTCCTCTCTCACGTCCTCCTCTCTCACCTTCCCGAAGGTAGTGGTGACAGAAGAAGCAGGAGAAAACATATGCTGGCCTGAGGAAATGCAGTTCAGAGGCTGCTTAAGCAGTTGAAAAAAATATCTTCCACTAGAGCCATATGTACCTTCCCGCGAAAATTAGTATATTTAAAAATTTCCCAATCAATAACAAGAATATCAGGTTCCGTAAGAGGCTATATCCCTTTGCACTCTGAATTTCGGCGATACCGACTTAGTTGTCTCTTCCTTCATCTTTTTCTGGCCCCTGTCCCACCTTAGGGTACTTGCCAGTCCCTTTACCTATTCCTTCTTCAGTTCTACCTTCAAGACCCAGCTGAGTTGCCACATCTTCTTTGAAGGCTTACCTGAATCCACGCACATTTCCTCTTGCCACTGTTTTACCTTCCCTAGACCTGAACATTCATTCAATTTATGAAGTATTTTTTGGTATTATTGTCGAGTCCTTTCAATCATGCTGACTCTTAATGACCCCATTTGGGGTTTTCTTGGCAAAGATGCTGGAGTGGTTTGCCATTTCCTCCTCCAGTTCATTTTACAGATAAGGAAACTGAGGCAAATAGGGTTAATTGACTTGCCCAGGGTCACACAGCTAATAAGTATCTGAGGCTGGATTTGATATAGTATTTTAGTTGTGCATATATCACCTCCCTCTAATAGAAACTAACAGTCCCATTAACGTAGGAGGAATTGCAAAATTATCATCCCTCCATCTCTATCATCCCTCCCAGAGGGTCATGCTTATAGGGCCTTCAAATGAGATATTTGTAGAGGTCTTAGCAGAGTGTCTGGCACATAAGAGCTGCGACACAAATGCCTATTTCCATCCCCTACCTCTTCCCCTCCCCCTTTCCCTTTGTTGAATATCTCCAATTCATATTTGTGTGTGGCTTGTTTATACGTAGTTGTTTGCATGCTGTGTGTACTAATAGACTGAGTTCCTTGAGGACGGAGATTGCCTTTGGCATTTCTTCGTAGTTTTTATGTTGTCTTCCTCCTTAGATTAAGAGCTCCCTGAGAGCAGAGACTGTTTTGCCTTTTATTGGATCCCCAGCATATAGTACAGTGCCTGGCACATAAGATTCACTTAATAAATATTGGCTAAATTTGAGTTAAGTTGATTTTGATTTTTACACATCTTTCATTTGACTGTAGGCACACACTGCATCTTATCAAGGCTGGGGTCTGGTTTCAACTAATCAATGAACTGCTTAGAGATTTGGCTTTAAAAAATAACCAATGCTTAGATTACAGATTGTAATCCTTCTCATCCTGTGTGATTCTTATTCATGTCTTTTCATAAATCATCCTTGAAGAGCCACTCAATATGGAGAGCTTCCTCTGCTTCCTTCAGGATCTCTAGTACCATTAACCAAAGTCAAATATCTCTAGTGCCTTAGATTTGCACACAGGCTAATTACACAGACAACTCTGGGAGGAAATTAATATAAGTAGTGCCAACTCTATTTTATGGAACAGGAAACTGAGTCTCTGAGACATTAACTTATTTACCCTCGAGGAAATAACATACACATTCAATTGGATATCTTACCCTCCAGGAAAGTAGGGGGAAGGGGATAAGAGGGTGGATGATAGAAGGGAGGACAGATTGGGGGAGAGGGTGCTTAGTAGCAAACACTTGAAAATGCACAGAATCAAAGTAGAAAATAGAGTAAGTGGGGGGCAGGATAGGGTGGAGGGAAATATAGTTAGTCTTTCACATGGAAATGTTTTTCGTAACTACACATGTACAACCTATATTGAAATGCTTGCTTCCCATTGGGGGTGGGTGAGGAGGGAAGAAGGGAAAGAATCTGGAAATCACAGTTTCAAAAACAAGTGTTTAAAATTGTTTCTTTTACATGCAAATGGAAAATAAGATATACAGGCGCTGGAGTATAGAAATCCATCTTGCCCTACTAGAAAGTTAGGAGGGAGATAGGGAAGGATGTAAAAGAGAACAGGTTGGAAGAAAGGGTATTCAGTAAGGCTAGCTATGTTGGGATGGGGAGTAGGGGAAAGTTGGGTAGAAAATTTGTAACTCAAAATCTTATGAAAATGAATGTTGAAAACTAAAAATAAATAAATTAGAAAAAAATTTTTTTAAAGTTATTTACCCTTGAAGGTATAGTTCATAAATATCTGAGGGAGGATTTGAACTCATGTCAGTCTGACTCAAAACTCAATGCTTTTTTAAAATCAAATTAAAAAAAATAAGAATCTATTTTTTCTTACTTCTTTTACTCCTCCCATTTATTATACATTTTTTTTCATTATGCTATGTACTAACATAGAACTCATGACAAGTCCACCTCCTTTTGTTCTTGAGATTTGGGTTTTGTTTTTTTTTTCTGTCATTACTCTCATGTAGGTTATCATTGGTTATATAGTCCAGCCTACTTATGCCTACCATGAATCTTTCCATTTCCCTTTTCAGATACTTTGTAATTTTGATTCTTTGGAGGTTGTGATGTTCCTGATTTGAAGTCATACTACTAACTGTGAGAACTTCAAAAGATCCATAATTTCATCAGTATAGGTTATAACTTTTCTACATCTTAATAGATGTTTTTGTGAGTTGTTCTGATTTTTTGAAAAGTCATTGCCCAATAGTTAGCCTTCTGGTGATAAACTTCTTTTTTTATTTATTTTTTAAAGCAATCGGGGTTAAGTAACTTGCTCAAGGTTACACGGCCAGTTATTTCTGGGTGTGGTGCTGAGTATCTGAGCCTGGATTTGATGGTGATAAACTTCTTAATCTTAGCTAGACTGGTCCTTAAATAGTGTCCCATAGGGTTTTAATACTGGACCCTTTTCTCTTCTCCCTCTATTTTACGTCTCTTGGTGATCTCATCAGCTCTCCTGGATTCAATTGTCTTTTCTATGCAGATGGTTCTCAGATGTACTTATTAACGCTAACCTTCCTGCTGACCTTCAGTCTCACATCTCCAACCACTTGTTGGACGTTATGAATGCTCTATAGACATTTTAAATCCAACATGTGCAAAATGGAACTTATCTCCCCCCACTGCCAACCCTGTCCTCTACCTAACTTCCATTTTACAGTGGAGGGTACCACCACCCTCCCAATCACTCATGAACTCAGTGTCCTCCTTGACTTCTTATTTTCTCTCATCTCTCATGTCCATTCTGTTTCCAAGGCTTGTCAACTTTGCCTTTATAATGTATTCACCTTTTGCCCCCTTTTCTCTTCTGATGCCACCATCCTGGTTCAGGTCCTCATCACCTGCTAACTGGTCTCCTTTCTTCAGTTCTCTTCTCACTCCAGTTCATTTTCTACTCAGCTATCAAAATGATTTTTCTTTTTTTTTTTTTTCAGGGCAATCAGAGTTAAGTGACTTGCTTAGCATCACACAGCTAGTTAAGTGTCAAGTGTCAGGTCCTCCGGACTCTAGGACCAGTGCTCCATCCATTGCACCACCTCAAAATGATTTTTTTAAAGGTTAGGTCTAACCGTGTCACTTCCTTACTCAATAAACTCTAGTGACTCCCTATCCCTCAGGATTACATGTAACTTCTGCGTGGTGTCCAAAGCCCTTTATAACCCGCCTCCATCCTGTCTTTCCAGTCTCCAGTCTTGGTCAGAAGAAAGAGCAAGTGACAAATTTTGATAGAAGGGCAATCAGGATGTCAGAATGAACTTAAAACCATCCCATGTGATGCTTGATTAGAGGAGGCAGGAAGATATTTAGCCTGGAGAAGAGACTTTGGAAAGACATGACAATTGTTTTCAAGACTTGTTTTTAGCTCTAGAGAGCAATTGGTAGAAGATACAAAGATACAGATTTCAACTTCATCTTATAGATAAAACTTCCTAACAATTAAATTGGTCCCAAAGTAGAATGAACTGTGGTAGAGGGTGGAGGGAATTCCTGTTCAGTTTCAGATTGGACTAAATGACTTCTTTGGTCCCTTCCAACCCTGAGGTTCCATAAACCTATGATCCTACAAGGTTAAGTAACTTGTGTAAGGTCACACAGCTAGGTAGTAAAGAAGCTAAGATCAGAATTCAGTAAATCAGGAGTTTTGCTCCTACAAACCTGTTGTATGCAACAAACTATACTAAATTCTGAGGGAGATGGGGAAGATATGAAAAAATGAATAAGAAATAATCTCTGCTGTCAAGTACCTTACAATCAAGGAAGGGATACAAAATAACATTCCTGAATACTACAGTATAAGGAAAAATGTGATTAGATGATGAATATTAGTACTAGTCGTCAGTCAAGTTTTCCTGGGGCCATAACTTTTTAGCTGGGTTTGTTTTATGAACATTTTAAAACATTATGTAAGCTGCAAAATTACACTGAGCTTTATTTATTATTTTGAATGCAATCAGTTCAGCAAACTAAATTCACTTCCAGAAGAAACAGACAATTAGGATTGAATATCCCATTTTTCCCCCCAAAAGAAGGGTTAACCACAAGGAACATTCCAATTCAATAAACATTTATTAAGTGCCTACTATTATCCAGACACTGCTAAACTCTGGGGAGTACAAAAAGAGGCAAAAGACAGTTACTGCCCTCAAGAAGCTTACAATCGAATTGGAAAGACAAAGTGCAAATAAATATATAAAAACACGCTATATTTAGGACAAATAGGATGTAATTAGCAGAGGAAAATCACTAGAATTTAGTAGGGAAGGTTTCTTGTAGAAAGTAGAATTCTCGTTGAGACTTAAAGGAAGTCAGGGAGGTCAATAGTTGGAGTTGAGGAGAGAGAGCATTCCAGGAACAGGGGCAGCCAGACAAAATACCCAGAGCTGAGAGATGGAGTGTCTTGTTTGTGGAATAGTCATGAGGCCAGAATCATTGCACTAAGTAACCGAGGGACTGATTTGTAGAGGGACCTGAGTTACCATTGTTTGACTTGTAGGTGAAGTTAGTGGTGGGGGAGGAGGGGCCGGGGATTTTGTTTTGTTTTTTTGATTTATTCACTTTTGTTAGCTGATTCGGACCATGGCAATTTAGCTTGGAACCTTGGTATTTATTTAGAGGTTACAGTGCCACCTACTGAAACCTTAGGCTGCTCTGCTATTTTCCTGGCCAGGGAGACCAAGTCAGGACTGGTTAGCTCAGTTAGCTAAAGGATATTCTGAATTAAAAGTCATGGGCAATACCTTTTAGTTTAATGAAAGGATTACCCACCCTATACCCCTCAGGAAATAGTCCCCTAAAGTCAGCCAAGCCAAAATATATGTCTTTAATCACAAGGGGACCAAATTAGAAAATGGTCATGGATCAATTTTCCTCCTAGAAAAAAAAAATTTAATGGAGCCTCTATTAATGGTTGATCGGGGACAACTGATTCATGGGACAATCACAATTCCACTATCTGCACCAAGTCGTCTTTGAACCAGTTCTTTGGAACACATGTCCTGCCTCTATGGAATCAGAGATTCAAGGAGCTTTCTACCATGACAGGAGGAATAGAAAAATGTAGATCTGTTAATAGAATATGACGTTTTGTAGTCAATTATGTCCTTTCTGTTCTTTGTATCTGTGAGGAAAATTGTATAAATGCTAACTTCCTTTTATAAATGAGGAAACTGTGATCCACAGAGGGGGGAATTCTATACAATTTAGCATTTTTAAGTGCCAGCTACATGCTGGCTATGTGTATATGTGTGTAAGGAAGGTAGCCTGTCCTGGGTCACAAAGTGAGTGGTTAAATTAAGGATTAAACTAAGACCCAGGTCTTCCCCCAATCAATCATTTTGTATATATACATGCATATGTGTTTATATATACACACATACATATATAGATATATATGCATATGTGGGTGTGTGTATTTCTCCTGATAGAATGTAAGCTTTCAGATAATAAGGATTATTTAACATTTGCTTCTGTAACAGTGTAATGTCAAGCAAAGGCAACTTCCCAAGGTTCAAAATACCAGCATAGGTGCTCTCCATTTTATTCAGTGAAAAATTAAAAACAGAGAAGATAAAAATATGACATCATTCAAAATACAGCATTTACTAAGTGTGATTTAATCAAGTACTACCCCAACCCTGGACATTACATTCATTTAATCAATCACAAAGCCCCTGTTCTAAATACTACTCCACCCCTAGGCTGTACATTCAATTTAGTCCATCACAAAGCCCCTCTTCTCAAATGGAGATTAGTTTCCATTCATAAGTAAAGTACATTCATTTGTTCAATCACAGAACACAAAAAGGTCAAAAGTTCCCCACCCTTGGATCACAATTGAATCTACCCCAGAGTTACAACAAGCTTAAGCACAGCACTTAATACCCAAATGGAGGTCTTTTCTTCATCTTGACAAGAGGCAAGTTCTCAGCAATCTTTGTTCCTGGGGAGACAAAACTTAGCAAGGCCACAAGATACATTGCCAGTCTCTTCATTAATTCATTCTCTGTCTGCAGAACAGTCCTAGGACCCCTGAAAACATTAGCAAAACCCTCTTCCAGGATTTCTGTAAACATGCAACAAGAAAATCCTTCTTCAGGGCTTCTGAACCAACAGCAAGGTTCCAAGGATTCTGCAACAACAGGACTGTCCTTCACCAGTGGACAGAATTCACTCTCTGTCTGCAGAACAGTCTCAAGAGCTCTGAACCAACAGCAAGGTTACCAAACCTCTGCAACGACAGGACTGTCCTTTACCAGTGGACAGAATTCACTCTCTGCAGAACAGTCTCAGTAGCTCTGAACCAACAGCAGGGTTCCAAGACTTCTGTAACAACAGCACTGTCTTTCACCAGTGGACAAATCTGGCAAAACAACATCAGAACAGACAGACAAAGTACCAGCATAACAGCCATGTCTCCTCAGTCCTTGGCAGCTCTGGGTGTCAGCTCTCAAAAGTCCTGGGCAATTCAAAGTGGCCCTCAGCAATCCTCTCAGTCTCTCTCTGCCTCCAAAATGCTGCTTCCAAAAAATTCTTCTGCATCTCTCTTTTCTTGTGTCTCTCTAAATTTATGTCACCATCTCCTCCCAGTTCAGCCCTCTCTTTTCACGTCAACAAGTCCATCCCACAAGTGGGATTCACAAACTCTGGGTTTTAACACAATCAATTTGAAAACCAAGCCAATACAGGGGGATCTTTATATTCCATTACTATCACAAACAGACACAGTAAATTGTTGACTGATTCTCCAGAACACAGATTTTTATTTACTCTTGCTTTGGACTATCTCATTCCAGCCTTGTGTTTGGGCTCTGCCCACGTAAAGAACTGTGTGAACTAGGCAAGCTGTGCTGTCCCTCTACCCTCATGGTTTTATTTTTCTTTTCAGCCCCTCCCCACAAGGCCTGCTTTAATTGTCTGTGAGTCACCCATATAGGCAGAGAAGATTTTGTTGCTTTTTTAAAAAATCTGCATTGTGGTCTTAATTTCAGAGCCCTGAAATTTTCTGTAACAAAATGAGCATGCTAGGTAGATATAGGTCCTGTCCATTTTGACAGCTTCCTTTTCTTTCTTTCTTTCTTCCTTTCTTCCTTTCTTCCTTCCTTCCTTCCTTCCTTCCTTCCTCCTTCCTTCCTTCCTTCCTTCCTTCCTTCCTTCCTTTCTTTCTTTCTTCCATTCTTTCTTTTTTTTCTTAAAGCAATTGGGGTTAAGTAACTTGCCCAAGGTTACATGGCCAGTTATTTTGTGTGGGTGTTAAGTATCTGAGGCTGGATCCCAGCTCCAGGCCTCTTACTCACTGGCCACCTAGCTGCCCCACATTTTGACAGCTTTCTAAATGAAATTTGCACATGCTGTGTGCCATCAGTACTTGGAGAAATATTCTTCCATGTATTAACTCTTCAGAGTCACTGTGAAACACTAAAGTATGGATTTCTTATTATTTGGCCTTTGTATTTGCTAACTAAACCAAGTGTTCATAGAATTTTTCAATTATCTGGGAGTTAACTTGGATCTCAGGGCATCCTGTGTTCTTCTTTCAGGGCATTTTGTACCCACTTCCTCAAATGGATCTGTGATCTCATCTATGGGTATTCCCTTCAATGATGCAGATCACCAAACAAAGGAATTTTTATTTAATCCCAAGTACAATAGTGAGTCACAGTGACTCTTTAAGTAGGGTGAGTGAAATGATCAGATCTGTGCTTTAAAAATATCACTTTTTTTGTGTGTGGTTTTGTTTAGTTTAATTTAATTTTTTTTGTTCTGAGCTTGAGCACTAAAAAAAAGAGATCATTTTGATATACACAACAAAACACAAAAACTGTTGTACACAAAATGGTGAATTTTCATTTCATACTGCTTGCCCTTTTCAAAAAGTGTATAATAAATTCAACACATCACTTTCAAAACTGCCCTGCTTATCTGTACCTCCCTCTGAATTTCCTTCTGTTCTATTTTTGTACATTAAAAGAAATTTCAGTTGCCCTATTTTTTTTTTGCATCATTATTACGAACCTCCTCCACTCCTAAAAAGAAAAAAAGAAAAAAAATACCCTTGTACAAGTAAACAGGCAACATGGATCCACACGAAGTCTATGTATAAAAAGTTATGTCTTCTTTATGCACCTTGAGTCTATCACCTCTCCTCTCAGAGTCTGAGTAACATATTTCATCATGAGTCCTTTGCAGATACAGCTGATCATTGCTTTGATCAGAGCTCTTAAGTCTTTCAAGTTGTTTTTCCTTACAATGTTGTTCTTGTATAAATTATTGTTTTGGTTCTGCTCATTTCACTGTTTCAGCTCAGACTACCCAGGATTCTTTGAAACTAACCTTTTTGTCATCTCTTATGGTGCAATAATATTTCATTTCATAAGCTACAATTTGTTCAGCCGTTCCCTAATACTCTGTTAGATTCTAGTTCTTCCCCCCCCCCCCATTTCTCCTCTTTTAATCCTCCTTTCAGGATCAGGAAATTTGTTTTGCTTAGGGCCATTCCCTCCCCACTATGAAATGGCTTCTTTCCCTGTGTTTAGTTTGATGTATTTCTATACCAAACTGTTTATATGTGTGTGTTCAGCTTTCCTTTGTTCATTTCATCTTTTAAATTCAATTTTATTTTATTCTTGGTTCCAAATTCTCTCCCTTTCTCTTTCCCTCCCCCCACCCATTGAGAAAGCAAAAAGTACAATACCCATTACAGATATGAAGTCATACAAAACATATTCCCGCATTAGACACATTAAATAAAAACACAAGAAAAAGAAAAAAAAATGCTCCAATCTGCATTCTAAATCCATCAATTCTCTCTCTGGAGATTGATAGCATGCTTTCTACATAAGTTCTTTGGAATTGTGGTGGATCGTTGTACCAATCAAAGTTACTAAGTACATTGCTCTTATTTTGTAAATTATTTTCCTGTTTCTACCTCACTTTGCATCAGTTTATATGTCTTCCCAGATTTTCTGAAACCATCCCCTTCATCATTTCTTATAGCACAATAGTATTCCATCATATTCATATACCATAACTTGTTCAGACATTCCCAAATTGATGGGCACCTCTCAGTTTCTAATTTTTTTTGCCACCACAAAATAAGCTGCTATAAATATTTGTATATATGGATCTTTTTTATTTTTCTTTAATCTCTTTGCAGTATAGACCTAGAAGTGGTATTTCTAAATCAAAGGATATGCAGTTTTATAGCCCTTTTGGCATAGTTTCAAATTGTTCTCCATAATGGCTGGACTAGTTCACAGCTCCACTAGAGTACCTATATTCCCAAATCCCCTTTGGCATTTGTTATTCCTTCTTTCTTCTTTCTTTTCTTCCTTCTTTTTTACTTCCTTCTTTTCTCCCTCTCTCCCTTTCTTTCTCTTTCATAAAGAAACCAATTAATCCAAGCTAATAACAAAGCAGAAATCAAAGGAAAAAATACATACATACATATATATATATATATATATATATAAATGAATATATAGCAGATAGTAAAGGAGCTCTCCCATTGGGAATGAGATAACTCAAGAGAGAGAGACAGAGACAGAGTCCCAGATCTTACCTAGAGGAAAATCCCCAAAGTCTGCAGTATAGCAAACAACTGGGAATAGGGACATGATGAAGACAGCTAGCTCCTCTCATGTCGGCTTCTTCCCAGAGTCTTATTTTTCCTTCAGCAACCTGAAGTGGGGTTGGCATAATCCATCTTCTCTCTTGAAGCTAGAAGACAGACATGACTGAAGTGACTGCCAAACCTGGCAAGCTGAAGACACTTGAAGTGATTGCCAGGAGACGATTTTTCTTCTCTCTTGCTCTTGCCAACTCAACCCCAACTTTCTTTGCAGACAAGGGAAAATGATCCCTGCCAATGAGGAGAGTCCCATACCAATGTGCTTTGTGACTCGGATTACATTTCTCCCTTTGTCCAAAATTTTTGGCAGTTCCTTGCAAAGATCAGCAGAGCAAGTCCAAAACCTTATTTCTTGACCATTTTCCTATCCGGTGAAAATTTCAAGTTTTTTCTAGAGTAGATATGGGGGAACTGGGAGGTCTGTTGCCATTCAGGGATCCATTCTATCTAGACAGAAGTCCAGGAATATCTCTATGGCTGCTATGTGGAAGATGGAAGCTAAGAAACTAGTTAGGACTCTATTGGAATTATCCAAGTGAGTGATACTGAGGACTTGCACTAGGGTGGTAAGTGGGATGGACAAAGGTGACATTATAAAAGTAGAATCAACAAAACCTCCATTCAACTGATTGGATATGGGGAATGAGTGAAATTGAAGAGTGAAAGACTACTATAAGTTTTTAATCTAAGTGACTCTAAGTATGGTGGTACTCTCAGCAGAAATTGTGAAATTGGGAAGAGGTGGTAGTTTTTTGGGGAAAGATAATAAGTTTCTGATTAAAATTTGACCTCATTTCACAAAAGAAAAGATCCAAGCCATTAAAAATAATATTTTAAAATGGTACAAATAGTTGATAATTAGTTAAATGCAAATGTAAACAACTCAAGCAGAGATGAGAAAAAGGGAAAATTTCAATTATTATTCAGGTGGTCTTTTTAGAGGATTTTGGTCTTAGCTATATCCTTACGCATATAATTAATCTTTGCCTTAATTTCCTAATTTAATTAACTCTTCCAGTTAAGTTGGCACTAAGCTAAGGTGTTTCTATTCTACTAAAGGAGTGCAAGTGACTTCTATCTAGACTTCTGTCTAGATAGGATAGATTCCTGAATGGAAACAGACCTCCCGGTTCCCCCATATCTACTCTAGAAAAGAAACTTGAAATTTTCACCATTTAGGAAAATGGTCAGGAAATAAGGTTTTGGACTTGCACTGCTGATCTTTGCAAGGAACTGCCAAAAATTTTGGCCAAGGGGAGAAATCTAATCCAAGTCACAAAGTCTGGGATAAAACCACTATTACCTGATACTAGCTGTGGTTCAGGCTGTAGCTACTATATGGAGGATAATATTTCAGAATAACTATTGCTTATTTATTCCCAACTTCACCCAACTCTCTGGTAAGTTACTCCTGGGGTCCTTCTTTGGTGCCTTACATAGGATCAACATTTAAAGCTAGAAGGGTTAGGTTTAGGGTTAGATGGGGAAACTGTAAAATGAGGTCAAGTAACTTGCCCAAGGTCACATAAGTAGTATGTGTAGAAGATGGTAAGCAGTTTGTTAGGGTGGGGTTGGAGACTGTCATGGAAGGTATTTGGCATCCATATATGGCTTTTGCAAGGTTAATCATGTGTGCTTTCACCTCCCTAATGCTTTATTGTGTAAGAGGAAAGTTGTTATGAATCTAGTTTAATACTTTTAACTTTACAAAGAAAGAAACAAGAATCATGTGGAAGTCTGCATGTAGCACAGAGTGGTTCTGTGTTGCTTTATGTGGACAACAAGAACCTATTTGTGGCATAGTCTTTTCAAACTTGAAAATGGGAAGGAGTGAATCACCCACTATCATGGACCTGGGAAAGAGTCTTTTTTAAGGAAGTCAAATCTTACAAGGTGACAAATGCTACTCCTTTGAATGTGCAGTTTACCTGCTGTTTCTGGTCAATGTAATTTATCACTCTGGAGTGATGATTTAGTAAAAGAATTAGGATCTTGGTCCCTTAAGTGCTTCTTTAAGTATAGAAAGTCAGTCATATCTGGTGAATAGCAGTACTCAATGACTTTATGATCTATAGGCATTAGAAAACTTTCTATGTTATAATTTAAAGCAAAATAGTAAGGTATTACTAAAACCTCTGGGTTAATAAATTCATTTTGACAAGCCTTTAGGTGCTTGAATACAAAGACAGAAAAAAGAAAAACCACAAACATACCTGAAACTATGTCATTCTTAAAGAATAACACATGAATTGATAATTAAATACAAAACAAAATAAATAATAACTGAGAAGATGAGTTTTATTTTGGAAATATTGATCTTGAGACATCTACGGGATACATACAGATGGAGATACCTAGAGGAGAATTCTGAGGGACTAGAGTTCAGCAGAGATGAAAGCTAAATTATACAACTGGCCATTGTTTGCATGGACAGCGAGGTGGCACAATGGATAGAACGCTGTGACAGTAAGGCTATTTCAGGTGGAAGGAAGTGGGGTTGTTTTCCTTTGGGCCCTTTTTTTTTCTCAAAAGTCAAAAGAAAGACTCATCTCTCTGAGTTTAAATCTGGCCCCAGACACTTACTGGCTGTGTCACCCTGGGCAAGTCACTTAGCTGTTTGCCTCAGTTTCTTCATCTGTAAAATGAGCTGGAGAAGGGAATGACAAACTACTTCAATATCTTTGCCAAGAAAACCCCAAAATGGGGTCAGGAGAGTCAGTTATGATTGAAATGCCTAAAGGAGCAGTATTGTTTTCATAGAGAATTGAACCTATGGGAGCTAATGAGATCAGAAAAAGGGTATATAGGAAGAAGAGAAGGGGACCAAGTGCAAAGACTTATCAAACACGCAAACAAAGGTGGTGGGATACAGATGATGATCCTGAAAAGGGAGCTAAGAAGGATTTGATAGAATGACTGAGAGACAGCAGTACCATGAAAATTTAAGGGGAGGAGAGAATATCCAGAAGGTGAGGGTGATTAACACTGTCAGACATTGTAGAGAGGGTAAGAAAGATGAGGAATGAAAAAGGAAGTTGGATTTAGCAATAAAGAGGTCATTGATGACTTTGGATTGAGCAATTTCAATTAAGTGGTGGGAATAGAAGCCAGATTGCAAGGGCTTGAGAAGTGAGTGCAAGGTAAGAAAGTAGAGGACAGCTTTTTCTATGTTTGGCTATGAGGGGGAAGAGACATAAAGCAATAACTTGAGGAGAGGAGAGGATGGAGGTAATACTTTTTAAGGATGAGAAAGATTTGGTCATGTTTATAGGTAGGACAGAAGAAACCACTGGGTAAAGGTTGAAAATCAGTCAAAGGATGGTGGGAGAAGATGGGATCAAGGATACAAGTAGAATGTGGTGGGCTTTAGAAAAGAGAAAGGCTGCCCTATTCTCCAGGGAAGGAATTTGTTCATTCTTCAAGACTGGAAGAATAGCACTGAGGTAGTTTGAAGGGCAGAATTAGGGAGTAGCTCATAATGGATGATTCTAATTTGTTTTTTTTCCAGGTTAAGTATGAAGTTGAGTCCTCTGCTGAGAGGGAGAAGAAGGAAGTGAATGTAGTTTGAGGACAGGTTATTTTGGAACAGATGTGCTCAGTTATCCCTAAAATGATTGCTATAGATTTCAAAGGCAGTAAGGCTATTTCAGGTGGAAGGAAGTGGGGTTGTTTTCCTTTGGGCCCTTTTTTTTTTCTCAAAAGAATAATACCAGTTCCCCATAAACTGAATGACAGAAGAATGCCTGGCTCTGCCTTCCCCAACTCAATCTCTGTCTATTGAAATCTTATTCATTTTTACAGCCTAGATTCATAACAATTCAATGGAAGTAATCTCTTCCTCCAGTGAACTCTTTAAATGTCATACGCACTTGTTTTATCCTGCATTTTAGTTATTTGACAACATGCTTCATTTCCCCTACTAAATTGTCAACTTTGAAGTCAGGGGCCTGCCTTTTTATCATTCCGGTGCTTACCATAGTGCTTTAAACAAAATAGGTACTCAATAAATGTGCTGAACAAAAGAGTGTAATAGCAGTAGCACCAGTACATGAGATTATCTTCTTGAGCTACTGGCCTGCATTCTTTTTATCACCTATTCACGATGAATCACATTCTTTTGACTTGCAAGTATGTCCAAGTTTTTCCTTGAGGTCATAGCAACACTCCTTTTGTTTTCCAATTTCAAATGTTTCCAATCTTTCCTCATCCATTGTCTTCTTCTTTACTCTTTACAATTCAGTCCAGATCTATTCATAAAAAACTTTCACTTGGGCTACCTTCCTCTCAAGGTATCCTTTAACTATGCTTTCCACCTCAGCTTCATTCATTTCTGAACCTCCACCCATCCTCACCACTCAACTGAAACTGCTCTCCACAATCTCTTTTAAACATTTTCCCCAATGATTTGTTAAAGCTTTTTCTCAGTCTTCATCCTTCTTGATTCCTCTGCAGCATGTGACTTTGTTGGCCATTCCCCTCCTCCTGGATACTCTGTCCTTCCTGGGTTTTCATGACATGCACTGCTCTTTTCTGTTCTCCTTTGTCTCCTTTTCAGCACCCTCCATGTCTTAAGCCACTTTCTATGTGTAGATGTCTCCCTTCTCTTTTTGCTTAACATTTTCTCAATGAGTCCATCAGCTCCCGTGGGGCTGAACTATCTTCCCTAATAACTCCCAAATGTCCAGCTTTCATTTCTCTCCTGAGCACCAGTTCTACATCACCAAGGATTACCTCCTTTGGGATTCCTTCCCTGATTTAATTGGTAGTGCTCCACCTCCTTCCCCCACACACCAAATTACTTAATAACCACTTGTGTGTTCATGGTAAATTCCTAAGGGTAATAACTGGTTTTTGTCTTTGTACCTCCAGTTCTTAGCACAATGCCTGGTACATGCTGGTGTTCCATCATTTCATATCCAACTCTTTGTGACTCCAATTTGAGATTTTCTTAGCAAAAATAAAGGAGTGATTTGCCATTCCTTCCCCAATTTATTTTACAGATTAAGAACTGAGACAAACAGGGTTAAATGACTTTCCCAAGCTAGTAAGGTCACATTTAAACTCGGCCTCTATCCACCATAATACCTAGCTGCCTACTACACAGCAAGTCTAATACTTGGTGATTCTACCTTTGAACATCTCTTATATGGACCCCTTTCTGAAAATGCCACCATTTCGATGCAGGCCCTCATCACCTCACACTTCACTACGGAAAGTCTTCTGGTTGGTCTCCCTGCCTCAGCTTTCTGCCTGCTTCAGTACATCCTCTGCTCAGCTATCAAGGTGATCTTTCTTTTTTTTTTTTAAATGCTTTATTAACTTCTGATTTACATCATTCGTTTCCGCCAGATTTTGAGTTACAAATTTTCTCCCCGTTTTTCCCCCACCCATCTCCCCAAAACAGCATTCCCACAGGATATCCCCACCTCCAATCTGCTCTCTCCCATCAAGGTGATCTTTCTTAAGAGGAGGTTGGACCACAACACTCCTTCCCCCACCTCCATTCAATGAACTCCACTGTTTACCTATTACCTCCAGGATTAAATAAAGAATTTTCTGGTTTTTAAATCCCTTTATAACCTGGCCACTCTACCTTTCCAAGCTTCTTACACTTGACTCTGGTCTACTTGTGTTCCCTTGAACACTACATTGTATCTCCTGACTGAGCACTTTCACTGGCTGTTTCTGGAGCCTGAATTTTCTCCTTTCTCACCTCTTCCGCCTGGATGCCTTCAAATCTCAGTTAAAATCTTATCTTCTGAAAGAAATCTTCCTAAGTCCTCCTGAATGCTAGTATCTTCATACTGATCATCTTCAATTTACCCAGAACGTACATGTAATGGCTTACATGCTGTTTTCCCCAGATTGTAAGCTTCTTGAGGGCAGGGACTTTTGGCCTTTCTTTGTATTCCCAGAGCTCAGCACTATGCCTGGCCCGTACAGCAGGCACTTCATAAATGCTTATTGATTTGACTTAAAAAATCAAACCTATCAAGGTAAGAAATGTACTATAATTGTATTGCGCTACCTATTTTCTGGTGGCACAAAGTTAAAACAAAGGAACACATACTTCCAGCACCTACTAATATTTGGCAAATAGCAGGTGCTTAGCAAAAGTTTGTTAAACGTTGAAGAAACAAAAAGACATACTGATTAAAATCCAACAACAAAAACCAACAAAAGCATGGCACGTGAGTGTTAGAGACAATGAGCTCCCCTCTTTAAATTAAAAGTCATTTTCTCCCCCAAAGTGTGAGGTTCTGGGTACTCCAGTAAAAAAACGTGTCAGTGTTTGTCAAAAACAATGCCGAAGAGGACTGGAGACTGATGAGAGAAATTCATGTTACCGTTTTTTTTTTCCCCATAAACTCCAACATTTCATCAAAACTTCATAATATCAGGTAGTTTACTAGGGTCCTGCATCATAAATAACAATGTTGAAGACACCAATATCACATTCTCTTCACCTTAAGATTGTTCAACTTGGTTTTAAAGCCTGTCTTGGCACTTTTATATTTGCCACCTAAATAACTAAAAAATAAGTTCAATTTCCTTATCCAATCACATTGGGGATAAAACATGCAGAATATATAATTTGTTACATTTATTAGAGGTGTCAACATATCATTTATTTTTTTTTAAATAAGAAGAAAAATACTTTGGTGATTTCTTAGAAGTTACCAAAGTTATATAGCTTTCAAAATGTTTTACCCTGAAATGAACAAAAATGGAAATTTTAGGTATTTCTAAGTCTTTCCTTAATATAAAATTTCACAGTAAAAAGGTCCTAATTCATTCACATGGTGTTAAATTATATAAAAATAGAAGACACAGACTTCTTTAAATTTTTAATCCTTTGATTAAGCAGCAAGCATATCACTCTTTAGGCCAAACACTGCTTAAACCAAAAAGAAAAAATAAAGAAATAAAGAACAAAAAAGAACAAAAAACGTAATGGGAGTGGGGGAAGACGTGCAAAGTATTTACATAATATGCAAAGCACACAATAAAAAGACATTTCACTATATACATTTGTCATGTTACTACTAAAGCTAAGATTTCTCTACTATGTGCTCTAATGTATGTAAATCAAATTATAGCACATCCCTCAGATACAGCACCTTGGCCCAAGTCTGGGAGAGAACAAATTTTAACTGAATCACGATGTACTAAAAAGCTTGATAAATGCTGGTGTTGACCAACTTTACTGACATACCCCACATACTGTATACTGAAGTTCTATTGACAAAAGACAAGACAAAAAAGTTGCAAAGGTATAGTGTGTACATTTGTGAGAGTCAATCTAAATACTTAAAAAAAATACTTTAGATACCTTTCCATAAGACACTGTAACTGTTTCCAATAGTTATTTTAATTTCAAAATGCTCTAAGTGGATTTTGAAAATTAAAGATTTGGAGACTAGTGAGATTTCATCTAGTCCTGTTAGGTCAGGGAGTTAAATTTAGTTATTCCAATAGTCAAAAACGGGTACTACTTGAAAAAGTTTTAGTATTTGGGAAAACTGCTTCTAGATAATCTGGAGGCTCATACTCAAGGCAGTAGTACCATTTTAGCATCAAAACCTATCAGAAAAATTGAGACTGGCTTCAAAGAATCCAATGGGGATACCATTCCAATGTTAGGAAAAATCAGCTCTACAAGTAAGGATTATCAGGAATTGTTTTTGAATCAGTTAAACAAATTATGCTATGAGAATGCATTTAAGGCTAAAAACGAGAAATTTAACCTTAAATTACACTCCAATAACATCCAAGAAGCCCATTCCTTTTCATGTCATGATTCCAATACTGAATTAAAACAGTGATTGCCAAAATACAGTCTCATTTCATGGCGCTAGAGCACTTTGCAGGCGCTTGCTAATTACATGGTGTATGGAAAAGTTTACAGAGAGTGGTGCCTTAACACAAGGGCTCTCAGCACTTCTATTTTAGTTAACAGCATAATTGATGAACATATACTCAATATATTTTTAGATAGCATATATCAAATTCTTAATTTTTAAACAAATAATTTTGATGATTAAGTCCTAGACAAAACTCATGAGTTGCAAGAACACTCACAAATGATCCAAATAGCACATTGGAGACGCATCAATAAAATATTAAAGATAAAACATGAAATGAGAGGGGGCAATTTTTAGTTCAGAAAACCCAAATTCCAAAAAGCTAACTTTTCATAGCCACCATTTTCACATAATTGACAAAATAATACTCTCTTCTATAGTTTCCAAATAGCAGTTGTTACATGCAACTATTGGTTTAAAGCATGTAGCATTTAACAATCTAGAAAAAAAAAGTTCTCAAAATAGTTTAAGACATTATACTTTAACAGATTATATCCTCATTTTAAAATGAAAAGTAAAAGGAATCACTCCAATACTGGTAGCAAGTTCTCTTACAGTAGATGATGAGTCAATAACCTTTAAATGAGGAATTCAAATTTGTATTAGGACCCAACATCACTTAAGAGGGATAAATTCAGTACATTCTTTGTGGCTTCATGTAATTGCTTTGCAATTAATTAAATTACTTTCTTTCAAAGGAATGCATAGATATATACATATGGACACACATACATATATATCCTAAATTTCCATTAGAAAGAATGCAATGTCTTTTGGAGGAGAAAAAAGGTCAAGCTGCTGCATTTTCTTAAAGGTGCATTGAATTGTACTATTTCTCATAGAACATTTGCCAAAAAATCGAAATGCAGGCTATTTATTCTTTCACTCCTAACATAGGAAAATATTTTTTTAAAAATTAAGTTGAGAAAGCAAACAAAAAAAAAAACACCAAACTCCATGTAACTTCAAAGTCTATGGAGTTTTCACAATTCCTAAATAGACATATTCTTGTACTATGAACTTTGAATATAAAGAGGTTGGAATATAAAGAACTTCAGTAAAATAAATACAGTAAAAATCAAACAACCTTGGTGCACAGAACACAATCTTTTTTTGTTTTTCCTTTTGTGGGAAACTTCCTTGAACAAATATTCATAGAAAAAAGGGCTAATTGGAGGCTTCACGTTGTGTAATATTTTAGTCTGGTGCACTGAAAAATTTTGTAGATTTTCACTTATGTTGTTCCACTGCAACAAATATTAACTTACAGCCTCACTTTGAAACTTTCACTTCAACATTTGGAAAGGTTTGCCCCTTCCTTTGTTTTTCTACAGCCAGAGAACATTGGCATACTTGGTAGGATTAGAAGTTACTGCAGCTCTGTACAACTTCACTTCCTTAATGCATTGAAGACTGTGAGTCTGTCTGAATTCCAATCAGTGATGGTGGCTGTTGGCCACCGACTGTTGACAACACTGGTCTTGGGTTTAGACGGGGAGGCATGGAATTAGCAGGGCGAATGAGAGGTGGGGGAGGCTGATTGAGAGTTGGCCGAGGTTGAATGAAGCGGGCCTGCTGCTGCAGTGGTGGAGGCTGCCGATGGAGAGCTGGGGCAGCAGGAAGTGTTGGACGAAGTAGTGGTGGAGGCTGGTTCAGAGTGGCAATGGGGGCTGCTGGAGTTGGAGTGGAAGCTGGGGCAGGAGGTGATGGGCCCAGAGACTGGGTAGCCTGAATGGTCTGTGCCTACAGGAAAGGAAACAAATATCTTCATGAGATGCCAGTCCCAGTCCCTGCAGAGCTCAATAAAATATAGTTTGGATTGTCAGAGAAAATACAAAAAACATAATACCTGCATTTGTTGGAAGCGCAAGTTTTATGTATTTATTTTTTAAACAAAATCAAAACAAAAACAAAAAAGCAATGAAGCTACCAGGCAAGCACCTTTATTAGTAAACGATTTTAACAGAGGAAATAAAAATAAGACTATGAAAGAACAATACACTCTCCAATCTTCCAGAATCAGCTCTCTGCATGTCATTATGACTCAACAGTCACGAGAAATGTACCACTGAGTAAGTGTATTGTCAACCTTTCATGCTCATTTGCCAGTCCCCTGATAAATTAACCTTATGGTACACCACACGAATTGCTATTCCTCAACTCATATTAGCTCAGATCTCATAGACAAACACACCTCCTCTTCTTCATCAGTGCTCTTTCCTGACGGCCCATTAGAAGCACTTTTTGTCTCCTCCCCTAAGGTAGAAGCATCACCATTAGAAGCCTGGGTTCCTTGTTCTGCTTCCCACTCCTGCAATACCTCCTCTAAGTTAAACCGACGCCTGTAGTTTACAAAGAAGTTCTTCACTTGGCCAACAGTCTTGTTGCCAATTACATCTGCAATAGCTTGAAAATCTTTACCATATTTGCGGACACCTGGAAGGCAAAGTAAATAATACACCTGTGAAGGAACAATCAATAAGGAAAGTTTTGTGTACTATACATCATGCACACATACAAGATACCAGTGTTGATGATAAATCTCATTTGTTAAGCCAGGATCACAAGATGAAAATTTTTATGTTAACTTTCAGCCAGTCACTTGCCTTATACTAAACATTCACAACTTACCAGTCTTTAAATATTCAGCTTTTTATCCAATCCTTTCCCTTGAGCTTCCAAATACAGTCCATTTACTGTGAAATACTGAATTCTTTGCTTTATCATCAATGCCACATTCACTTTTTTTTTTTTTCCCTAACAGCCAGGGCAGTCAGCTAAATCTGAGCAACATTATAAACAAACTCGGATTGGAGTAGGCCACTTCATCTTACCTAAAAGAACTGAATGGCTAGCCTGAGTTTTCCTCCCAGGAAATAATTTATGTTTTTACTTTATTGCTATTTTGCACACTAATGTCTGCTTTTACCATTGGGTTATGATGTGAAAAAAAGGGGTGGTGATGCTCAGAATTTAAATGTAAAATGCAAAGGTTTGTTATTATATTAAGAATTTATTAAATCATCGTTGTACTAAGTTATGAATGTTAACAACCATAATCTTGAAAGCAAGACTTTAAAACATACAAGCAAACCTATAGATTATACCTACAAAGGATTACTAGGTATAAAATTTAAGACAGTAATTTTGACTATTGTTCAGTTGCTGGTCTCTACAATTATACACGAGAGTGCCACCAACAGAATTTTTTTAAGAAAAAATAGGCTACTCTATTGGTGTATGGTGAAGTGTATTTTCCATTAAGGAAGTTTTATATGACAAGAAGGGATAATAAAATTAAAATTTATGCACTTATGAATCCATTATTTTACTGGGCCTTGAACTGATTATTTTTCTAGAGTCATCTACAATTAAGGAATTTTATCTTTTAAACATAACTTCACAGAGCCAGGGAATGTCGTACACAGTAACAGCAATACTGTTCAATGAAGAACTACGTATGACTTTGCTATTCTCAGCAATACAATGATCCAAGACAATCCCAAAGGACTCCTGATGAAGCATACTATATGCCTCCAGAGAAAGAACTGATATTATTTGAATACAGACTGAAGCATGCTATTTTTCACTTTCTTTTATTTGAGTCTTCTCGTACAAAATGACTAATATGGAAATGTTATAGATAATTACACATGCATAACCTGTATCTGCTTACTGTCTCAGGGAGGGAGGGAAAGGATTTGGAACTTAAAACTCTAAATAAAAAGTTTTAAAAATTAAAAAATAAGCCCACTATGTCATTAAAATTTTTTTAATGGTATTTCCCCCCAATTATATGTCAAGACAATTTTTAGCATCCATTTTTTCAATACTTTGAGTTCCAAATTTTTCATCCTCCCTTTTCCTAAAATGGCATATAATTTGATATTGGCTGTACATGTACTATCCTATTAAACGTATTTCCCTATTTGTCACAGTTATGAAAGAAGACACAGATCAAAAGAAAATACCACAAAAAAAGAATAAAGTAAGTGAACAAATATACTCTGATGTGCACTCAAAATTTATCTGGATATGGGTAGCATTTTCTTTTGTGAGTCCTTTGTACTTGTCTTGGATCGTTGTGTTGCTGAGAAGGGCTGAGTCACTCATAGTTGATCATCACAAAATGTTGCTGATACTGTGTACAATGTTTTCTTGGTTCTGTTCATTTCACTTTGTATCAATTTGTACAAGTCTTTCTAAAATCTGCCCGCTCATCATTTCTTATTACACAATAATATTCCATTACATTCATATGCCACAGTTTGTTCAGCCATTTCCCAATTGATGGACATCCCCTTAATTTCCAATATTTTGCCACCATGAAAAGGGTTACTATAAATATTTTTGCACATGTACATGTAGGTCCTTTTCCCTTTTTTTATGATCTCCTTGGAATATAGACCTAGAACCACTATATCATTTTAAAGATAGAAGCATCGTGAAGAAGGGCATTTAGTTCGTGAGAAAAAAAAAAATCAGAAATTCTGGTCTCAGTTGGTAGCCACATTCATAGGAGCCAGAATTTTAGTAATGAAAGAGGAAAGAATGAAAGCAATAAAAATCAAGGTGAAAGGGCTTATTAATATCACATAAGTAAAAATTAGGCATAAGTGAAATAAAACTAAGTTTATTATTGTAAGGAAGAGAATAAAACAAGCTGATTTGTTGTTGTTCAGTTATTTAGTCATGTCTGACAATTTGTGACCCCGGGAGTCACCCCCCCCCCCCGCCCCGGGTTTTCTTGGCAAAGATACTCAAGTGGATTAAGGCAAACAGAGGTCAAGTGACTTGCCCAGGGTCATACAACCAGTAAATGTCTGAGGCGGGTTTTGATTCAGGTCTTCCTGATTCCACTCCCTGTGCTCTATCCACTGAGCCATCTGGCTACCCAAACTCTTAATACTGTTGTGTAAATGCCACCCTGTTCTTGACACCAGTGGGTATGAAATACTACTTGAAGGCACTGAAACTTTGTGGCTTCATTCCCTATTATGTATTTCCTTATTATGAATTGCATGTATATGTGTATGTATGTACGTGTGTGTGTGTATAAAAAATATAGTTTAGGGTCTGAGAATATACATTTTAGCAACTTCTAAAATGGAAACAGGAGAAATTCAATGGCATTTATGTAATGAAAAGTTGCTATTTGTTTAAAGTTTTAAATTTGTTTAAACTTTTTGATAAAATATATTTAAATTACCTTTACTTTCATCAACTGGTTTCTGTTAGAACCCCTTGACAAGTTATGGGTCTGGGTATAATGTCTCTACTAGTGTTTTATTCAGTGATAAAATCATGGCGTGTATGATTTTATGAGTGTATGTATACATGTGTGGCTACCACTTAATGGTCATGCAAAACATTAAAAAAAAAGATTGATGGCTTTTGTTCTTACATCATTATTTACAAATATATCTATCCCTCCCTCACCCATTCCTTATAACAAGAAACAGAAATGAGTCCGACAGTGTTCCAAAACCAGATTTTCTCTCCCCCAGATTCTGCAAAGAAGGGAGATGCATTTTCTCATTTCTTCAAAGTACTTCTTTAATAAAGGTTATGTATTAGTGCCACTTTTACAGGTAAAAGTGGAGGTAGTTATAATAAAGTGGCTGCCAATTAGAAGCTAGTTACTTTTTCCTATCATTGTAGCACTATGCTGCTAAGTAGCCCTAATCTACAATAGAGGGAAGGCCAAGATTCCTGACAATATGCTAATTTTCAGAATTTCAAGAGCCACAACAAGGCAAAGACTCTGCACTTCAAGTGCTATTTCATGAATTCAGGACTATAACCAAGGTCTACTGACTACCAGCTTGAAATACCAGTACTACCATAATACCAACTATTCATACATAAAACAAAACTTGAATATACACCATAAAGTCAAATTTCACTATGCTATTGTTTCACTTTGACTTCTTTTCCAAAGCTTCCAAAACCTGAACACAGCTGTTTTTTCACATCCTCAGGACACCTTGTGGGTGAATGTGGGTGAATGGGGTTTGAGAAGTTCTCTAGGCACAAGATTAAGAGTTTGTATGTTTCCTTTCCTCCCACATATCAGTTTCTTCCCACTTTCATGGTAAATTCCAATGCTATATCAGTTTTTCTAAATGCTTCATATGGCTGAGTCTGTACTGATCAATACTTGTCTATCTTTTAGCAAAGAAAAAACTGAGTCAAATAACCTTCTTGTACAAGGCTTCCTTCTGTTTCCCTTCCCAGTCCCTGCTAACTAAATGAAATAAAATGGAGAGGATACTAAATGACTTCAGTTTCCACTGTGCATGCTCAGTGGTAGAAGGTTTTAGTCATGAAATGAAATTCAACTTGGAACTTATGTTTAGAAGAAACCTGAAGATTTCAGGTTCAACAATGTCCAAGTGGGATTAAATTATAAATTGCTTCTAATCAATGACCCTCTCACATTTTGTAGACTAATTTTCTTTTCCTGACTGCTTCTTGCTTCTTCACTTCTGTTAGGGCAGGCTGCTTCTCTAATGTAGAAAATAACTGTGTGGTATCTGTCAATGCAATATAAATTTCTTGAGGACAGCAACTATTTCATTTTTGTTTTTATATACCCCGTGTCTAGCGTAGTGTGAAATTAAAGAGAATTTGCCACTTTGATTAGCAGAGCAACCCAAACAATGTGGCAGTATTGGGAAGCTACTTGCTTGAACAAAAAGTCAAAATAGCCTCAGTTCCAACCTGTACCTGGTAAAGGGTCAACCCTTTAAAAATGATTGATGAGAGTGATGTATTGTCTTGGGAAAAGGGCTGAAAAAAATGTCTGAATTAACAATATTTTCACATAATAAGTATAAAACTTAAACGAGTTTGGCTGAGATGGTTCAACTTCCCACTCACAGGGCAAAGTAGATACACTATCAATAGCCACTAGACAAAATGGACAGAACACTAAAATTGTAAGTATGTCAAGGGTTAAAAGATTTGCCTAAATTTCTAAAAACTGCCTGAAGGCTATATGGAAATAGCCTAACAGTCTGGTTTCCCTCTTTGAGGTAAAAAAAAAAAATCACCTTTTGGTGGGGTGAGGAGGGTGAAGGCTGAAGGTGAAGAAACCTATACCTACATTTTAATGCCATCATTAACCAATAAAATCACAGTATAGACTGCTTAAGATGAAAATATCCCTTGCACTAAAAAAGCAGTTTAAAATGTGTATATGTTTGGTTCTTAAAAAATATTTTGATTTGGTCCAGACTGGTGGTGAAGGAAATTCTTTCTCCTATTGCAGAGCTACAATGACTTTTTTACTAGTTAAAGCCTTAAATCGTTGCCTTGGGATACCAAATGATTATATGACTTGCTCAGGGTCATACAACCAGTATTGCCAGAGGCAGGTATTGAACCCAGGCTGTCTTGACTCTAAGGCCAGTCCTCTCTATATTCTTTACCTTGCTGCCCTTTAGAAAACCATATTGTTGTGTTGTTCATCTTTCATTCTTGAAGGAGATCAATGACATCATGTGGGTGATGTCTTGACTTGCATGTAAATTGGATATGAGTGGGACAGAGTGGCGCAAAGTGATCTTTGATAAAATCATATATACATACATATTAAGAGAGACAGAGAAAGAGAGAAGTGTGAAAGAGAGTACTTTCAAGGCAGTAAGTTTGGTTTTTAAAAAATAATCTTTTTCATTATGGCAATTGACCAACTTTGTAAATCATGAGGTTTTTACTGCTTGACAGGTTTGAAAATTCCCTTTTCCTTTCCTCTCCCTTGACCAGTGTCAGGCACAAAACAATCATTGGGCAATTCTGGGTATGTAATCCACTCTGCACAAATGAGGAAATCTGAATTCCTAAGAGCGGCCAGATGAGAAAATACATTTTTTTCCACTCCCTATAATCTTCCCTCTTTCCTTCGTGAGGCTGGAAGTGTCACAGCCACTCATGGGTTCTACCTCAATTGTGACTGGCACAAAAGCTCCATTCTTCTGACCTGGGCCAGTGCCCCCGAATTTTCTCAGGCAGCCTGGTGGCTCTTCCATGGGCTCACTAAATTAGTTGAAGACTTAGTCTGGACACCTATTCAGAAGCTCAGAACTTTCAAATTCAAGTCTCAGCCACCTCTGTAGTAGGGACTGTAACTGTGTACCGTCGCCCCTGGTTTTAAACTTCAAGAAAGGGGAAAGGAAGGTGTAGACTGCAGGATAGCTGTTGCTTCTTTGTGGCTATGGCCATAAGTTCTTTAGCAATGTTTTAAATCAAAGACAGAGAGCAGTGAAGCCAGCAAAAAGTGATCTGGATTTGGAGAAAGAAGACCTGCTGTTACATCCTTGATGATATTTCTCGCTTGTGTGACTTTGGGCAAGTCATTTTCCCATTTCTGAATCTCATTTCCTTATTTCTATAATAAATGGGTTGACAAAGATACTAAGGTCCTTTATCTTATACCCCCTAAGAAACATGCCAAAAAAAGAAAAGCATTAGCTGCACAGAGATTTTCTACATTATTATAGAGATCTCTACATTCTGCATTATGTCTGGTGATCTACCTCAGGCAAATCTATATAGCCTGTTCAGACACTTGTGCCTTTCTGATCTTTCACATATTGTTCCTAAATTTTTCTTTTTTGTTTTTTGGAGGGGGGAGAACAGGGAAATCAGGGTTAAGTGACTTGCTCAAGGTCACATGGCTAGTTTTGTGTTAAGTGTCTGACACTGGATTTGAACTCAGGTCCTCCTGACTCCAGGGCCGATGCTCTATTCACTGAGCCACCTAGCCACCCCATTCCTAAATTTTTATCTCACCTTCATCAAACCTGCCTCCTGTATGTATTGGGGTACAGATTATTATTATTATTTTTAGACAACAGTACTACTGGGTTCAAGGTCACAGTATTTAAAGAGAAAAAAATTGCTAGGTCAGTGACAACTTCAAAAATAACAAAAAGGGGAATAAAAGGCAGCAGGAAGTAACATTTAACAGGAGTCATTTACCTTTAGAACAAAGGGTTGGCTACTTTGCACTGAGCATTTGAACTGGGTATTAAAAACATTAATACATTTTCATGGAGTGGAAAAATACTGTTGGAGTCCAATATCAAGTTATACTACAAACAAAAATATTAGTTGGGAAGGAAGTTTAGAAAACACAAATTTCTCAAGAAAAAGACAGGCATGCTTGTATATATGCTTTCCAGTTTCAGGCTGGGTGACAGCTCACTGAATTAACAACTGACATGCAAGGAGAGTGCTCACTTAGAGTCAGTCTCCAGAATGCCTCTGAAATAGCACTGGGGCAAGCGCTGGGCAATCTTATTTGCATGTGTTTCTTCTATCTCATTTTTTTAGGAAGCTAAAACAATCATGGAATAACAGCATTTAAAACCTGGCTTGACTTAAGAGCTCAAGTTTATGTTACATTCTAATGTTGTTCTTCCTTTTCGGGATTAACGTTTTATAACTTCACTAAAGATAACACTATTATTTTTATAGAAATAAAAATATCTATACTTCAATTTATATTATTCCACAAAGAGATTCTAACTTACAGTTTAGAATTAAGAAGGTGTATAAAATTTTTATTATTTAAATGTAAATTCTGGACCCAAAGTGATCTTTAAAAGCTTTGTACAACTGAACAAAACAGAGTTGCTGGAGAGTAATAGTTCATCTCCCTACTGGAATGCAACAAATACAGGGATAATGGGTTTATGTTTCAGAAAAAAATTAGCATTTAAGTAAGATTGAACACTGGAACAAGTTATGCAGGATGGGAAGTATGTATTCTTGAAAATATCATTAATGTGACTTAATTTTCTATCTTGAGGATTCCACACTTTGTTACTGATTATGACTTGAAAATATTGTTAGTGTTAACTTAGGCAGATTATTTTATGGTGGTTCCAACCTTTTAACATATTACAACCATAAAATATAATTAAAGAAATACTCTTGAGTTCCTAGATTTGTTCTTGAAATAATGTGAAAAGGAAGTAAAAAAAAATTAAGTGGGTAGCAATCTGCTTTGATTTTATTTGTGCAAAACCTTTTAAAATTTTAACATAAAATTTTATTTATCATGTCTCCTACTCCTTGTCTGGTTATGAGCTCCCTTCTTCATAACCATGAAAAATTTAATTGAAATTTCATTCTAATTTCTTTTTTCTACTGTGACTTTTTAATATTGACATCATCCACTTGGAATTTATCATGTAATATGGAAGAAGATATTGATATAACTCCAGTTTTTGCCAACTCACTTTTCATTTCCCAGTAGTTTTAGGTGAATAAGAAATCCCTTCCCCAGTAGTTTGAGTTCCTGGATTTATCTAACATTAGAATACCATATACATTTGTTTTTATGTCTTATTTATCAAGTCAACTTCACTGATTCACATATAATCTACATAAAGTTATATCGATCTATATTTTGTGTATTACCAGATAGTTTGATGTCACTTTGTAGTATAGTTTGAGATCTGGTACTACCTCTTTCTGATTTCTTTAACCAATATATTCCTTGATATTTGTGATATTTTAGGCTTCCAAATGAATTTACTATTTAATCTAATTCAATAAAATATTATTTTGCTAATTCGATGGGTATAGTACCAAATCTGTACCAGAAGCCTATATTTTAGGAAGGCCATTGTGATAAGCTAGAGTGTGTCCATCCAAGGATGATCAAAATGGTGAAGGGATTCTTAGACCATTCCATATGACTACTTGTGAAGGAACTGGGGGATGCTTAGAGAAAAGAAAACTGAAGAGCAAAGATAGCTGCACAGTTGTCATTTGGGGGACTGATCAGACTTTGTTCTTCTACTGGGATCCAAGGGTCAAAATGAGGCACAATTATTGAAACTTCAGAGAGGCAGATTTTAGCTCAATTTAATAGCTGATATTTATAAATGGATCCTCACAGACCAAGACAAACATTTTCACATAACCACAGGAAAAATGTGGGGAGGCTCTGTGGAATGGGACCTTCCTGTGGGGACAAATGGAATGATAAGAGATATCGGAGATAATGAAGAGCTGCTCAATTTTTACTTAGCTTCTTTCTACTGGAAATGACAACCAAAATGACTAATAGGGAGTGAATACCCAAGATGAATAAGGAGATAGTAATTTGTATCCTTCAAGAATTTCAGTCATCCAACCCAGCTGAAGTACATCCTTGAGTACTGAAAAACTTGGAGATGTGATGATTAAATCACTCTAAAATTTCAAAAATCATAGAAAATGAGGGAAGTCATGATTAGATTGAAGAAGGGGAAATGTCCAGTTTTTAGAAAAGAGAACAGAGTGTGAGCCAATGAACATGATTTTTCCTGAGATTTCTGGGAAAAGTACAGAATAAATCACTATAGAGATAGTGGTGAACATCTAGAAAGGGAAGGAATATTTACAGAGCCACCAAGTTTTCATAAAGAACAAGCCACTCATTTCCTTTTCTGCTTGGATTACTAAAACAGATGAGGAGAATGTTGTGCAAATAGTTCACCTGGATCAATGGTTCTCAAACTTGTTGGTCTCAGGACTCTTTTATACACCAAGAACCATGCTCCCAACTGCCACTCAAACCTTTTATGTGTTTATCTCTCAGTATTTGCCATATTAGAAATTAAAATGTCTTAGTTTTATTAAGAGATTGTTTTGACCTCAAGGACCATCTATAAAGGCCTGAGCAAAGGGGTCCCTGGACTCTACTTGGAGAATTATTAGCCTAGATCACATAATTCAGACTTAGAGTTGGAAGAGATTTCAGAGGTTATATAAAACAACCTCTTCAATTTACAGATAAGGAAACTGAGACCCCCCCAAATTTAAGTGACTTGCACAAGGTTACCCAGGTAGGAAGCAGCAGAGCCAAGATCTGAACCCAGATACACTGACTCTGATTTTATCACTGGGTCTTTCCAAAGTTTTTGGCAAAGTATCTCATTATTCTGGTGGAGAAGATATGAGATGTGGTCTATATGATAATGAAATTAAATTGATTCACAACTGGTTGGATAGCTGAAATCAAATAGTAACTGTTAATGGTTCTAATGTAAACATGGCAGGAAGACTCCCATGAAGTACCACAGAGATCTGTGCTCAGTCTTATGTGCTTTACCATTTTCATCAATGACTTGGATAAAGGGATTTGCAGATAATAGTACATTGGGAAAACTAGTTAGCATAACAGATGACAAAAATCAGTATTCAAAAGGATCTTGACACATTAGAACACTGGGCTGAATTAAAAATGAAATATGATAAGGATAAATGTAAAGAAAGTCTTACACTTAAGCATAAAAAAAAAAATCAATACTCAATAAGTCTGCAGTATATTAGCCCAAAAAGGGAATGCAATCTTGGGTTGTATTAAATTAGGCCCAATTTCCAGGAATACAGAAGTAATGGTCCCATTTTACTTTGCCCTAATTGGACCTCGTCAATTTAAGAAGGACACTGATAAGCTGGAAAATGTCCACAAAAAGTGGGCCACCACAAGGGTGAAGAGCCTTGAGTCCATTTCATATGAGAAATGGTTGAAAGAAATAGGTATTTTTAGCCTGGAGAAGAGAAGATGTAGGGAGTGGGATGACAGCTGTCTTTGGGGCTGTCTGATGAAGGATGAATTAGTTCTTCTGGTAGAAGGTACAAAGAGGGCAATTTTGACTTGATGTCAGGAAAAACTTCTTAATGATTAGAGCCATCCAAAGCAGACGGGTTACCTCAAAAGGTGGACAGCTCCTTCTCTTTGAAGGTCTTCATGTAGAGGCTAAACACATGACAGTTAGGATTCTTTAGTGTGCAAGCTGGATTAGACAGCTGCTGAGGTCTCTGGTGACTTTCAAATTCTGTGATTCAGTCAGAGAGTTAGGAAGACTTGTGTTCAAGTCCTGCTTCTGATTCTACCAGCTGTTTGAATCTGGGTAAGTCACTTAAGCACTCAATGTCACCAGCAACTCTAAAGACTAAGTTGTAGGGTAGGGCATCACTTCTCACAGGTAGGGGTACTATCCTCATTATATAGGGGAGTTCCCTATACTAATGAAAACTAATTTTTAAAAGAATGTGTAAAACTGTTTTAGACTAAAGAAAGGAAGGAGGGGGCAGGTCTAGTACACACACATTCAATTTATACCTTATCTGTGAGTATCTGAATTTTAAAAATATATGCTTGCCTTAAGAATGAAGATTTATCAATGGGCATAGACACAAATCCACCTCTTCTCCTCCAACCTTCATCTCTCTCTCTCTTTTGGATGGGGAAGGAGCGGTAACTGGGATTAAGTGACTTGCCCAAGGTCACATGGCTAATAAGTGTTAAGTGTCTAAGGCTGGATTTGAACTCAGGTCCTCCTGACTCCAGGGCTGGTGCTCTATTCACTGCACCACCTAGCTGCCCCCAACCTTCATCTCTTAAGACAAAGAATTAACTATAGAATAAAATAATCTTATCAATTTTTAAATGTTTACAATTTAGGGTTGTAAAAAAATGCTAACTTTTTTGTTCTTGAATAAATATCAATTTTGAGATACAAGATATAGGCAAGGATTAATTCAATAATTTCAGGAAAAACAAAAGCATCTTTTTATTCTATTATCATTTTGTTTAGATTTAATGCTTAACAGAATAAG
Organism: Petaurus breviceps papuanus; assembly: GCF_028583685.1. NCBI lineage: Eukaryota > Metazoa > Chordata > Mammalia > Diprotodontia > Petauridae > Petaurus > Petaurus breviceps. Next base: position 2,072,856 of record NW_027187251.1, read on the forward strand.
TATCAAGTGGTTATTTTCTAATGAAGTCTTGTTAAGGTTCTTAATATTAATAATAATCTATATAATCAATTCTTTACAATCTTCATTAACAAATTATGGCATGAATAAACCAAACATGCATATTTGGCTTTGGAATATATTTTAGAAATGGTATCTAAATATGGGTGTGTGGATTATCTAGGGATTATATTCTAAACAAGATAATTTAGTTGAATGGTAAGCACCTATCTCAGGAGAGTTGTCTGGATTTTCCCCATTAAAACTCCTTCTTTTTCCTGGCATCACCTCAGGACTCTAGTATTCATTTTAAGCTGGAGAGAAATAGAATCATGGCTAAGATGGGAACAAAATATTAAAATAAATACAGCTGTCCCCTCTGTAGATTTCCTGAATATCTGGCTCACAATTTTTCTGGGCTGAGAAAGGTAATTCTACATAGAAGTCTGAACTTTTAGAGGTTACATGGAGAAAGTAAACTACATGCAAATAATAGAAAAACTCTACTACAGTTTATTATTAAAAAATATTTGAAAGCAGGATTTATTCCAGATGTACATAAGCAATGATCAAACAGTATGGTTTAAATGATCATTGTTGTTGTTTTTGAACCAGATTATAAAGAGTAATTTACTGTACTTCTATGAAACAAACAAAAATCCCAACCCAAATAGCTTCTAAATTTTGGTTCAGTTTGTAGTGTCATGAAAAATAATAATAGGTTAAATTAGTTTCATTCCTTAAAAAACAGTAATCACCGTAGATAGCTTCTATCTCTCCTATGAGAATAAAATGATAACTTTCAGGTCTAACTCTATGACATGACTTTGGCAGTATATTATTAGGTTCAAAAAATTATTTTGAAGAGAGCTATTTATAATAAAGTTGTAAATCTTTTCCTTGATTCTAGAACAATTAGTTTACCTGGTCACTGAAACAGCAAGATCCTTTAATATGTATTGCTCTTTCATGGGTGATAATAGTGGGTGGCATACACCACACAAAAATATTCACACTAGTTATATCTCATCACCATACATGTAAGAACTAGGTATAGATGACACAATTATTAGACTAGGCTGTTAGCAGAATAAGCCTCTTGTGGACCACATAGATGTTTTAGATATTTGGGAAGGAAAAGAAAAATGTCATTTTTTGTCTGTTTCCAAAACTACTAATCAATGAACAATTAGTCTACATGCTGTTTAACACGATTTGCAACGAAATGCAAAACTTTAAGAGCATTCACAACCTTCAGCAAACTGCTGTTGTACTTTATGTTAATTTAATAGGTTACTTAAAAGCATAATGATAAGGATTTGAGGTGTTCATAAAGTACAAGATGATTTTACAGTGTACAGCTGATAATAATAAAAAGTATACCTAACATTTATATAATCCTTTAAGATTTGCAAAGCTCTCATATGATTCTCACAACAACCCAATGAGGTAAATATTTAACTAATAATCTGTTAATTTCAAGTAGCATTTAATTGTATGAATCCGTCATTCTTTTCTCTGAATATCTGAACTTTAAGACTATGCCCAATGCACACCCTTGGGATTGAAATTTACATATTCTGCCACAACACCTGCTGTTTCAGCTTTGAGCAGTGGTCAGGACCTTGTACAAAATTCAGTGGATACTATCACAAATAGGATGTGGCAGGAAGATTTCAAAAAGGATTATCAAAATATTATATACAACACACACATATATATATGTATGTATATATATATATAATATATATGTGCATATATATTCTAAATGTTAGCACTGGTCTGAGCAAAGGGCTCCTATCCAGAAACTTTCACTTCCTATTCCCTTCTTAATTGGGGACCAGGTCAATATACTGAGAAGTAATTTTTACAATTCTAAGAACTGTAAGGGAAGGGGAAACAGAGGAGAGAAAAGGAGTAAATGTATTCTAAAGGCCCAGGATTCAATTCTTAGATGCTTTGAATTATGATTTATGGAAAAAACAAGCTTTATCTGAACAATAGCTATTCAAAATCAACTTCTTTGTTAAAATTAGATGTCATCATGATTTGAAATAAAGATAGCCACTGCAAATAATGAGGCTTATTAAGACAAATGACCAAATTCCAAATTCCAAACAAAATACATATACAACAGCTACTTAACATGTGTGCTGAGCTTTCTCTAAAGGAAGCCAAAAAAGTTTTGGAAGGTGAATGTATGACTTTCATGTGTGACTGATATAACATGTCAGTTTTGGTAGTTTTCTTATATGCCAATTGTATGTGGCAAATATACAGGGGTCATCAGTCAGCAGCCTGAATTTGGACTAGGAACAACTGCAGTTCACAAGCACAGAAACTAGTTCCAACTCTGACTGGGCAGGGATGAAAGGCATTCTTGGGAAATCCTTCTACATCAACTAAGGTCTCAGAGATAGTAGTTCCAAGTTATTTTTGGCTAAGAAATAACTGGGTGGGTCAGTGGAGTGGCTGATACCTTCATGTGACACAGATTCCCATTGTGTCACCACATTGGCCTGTTCCAGCTCTCCCTTCCAGGGTCATCACAGTTAGTCTTCAATTACCTTATTTTAAAATCTGAGAAATGTTTGCACAAACATTTACCATATTAGATTCTCTAATGAATCATAGAAAATACTAAAAAATGGGCCCACAGGTTATCATTGCCAAGATGTATGTGTGAATACTAGGTTGATTCTAAGTAGTAAATGAGATAAAATTATGATTGGACAATAACATTCCCTTAAATTAGATTTAGATAAAACCTTGCAGTTAGACTGCCCTGGTGAGATATACAATCATTGACCAAATAACACTTAAAGAAAACTTTATATTGAAAGTCCAGAGATAATAGCTCCTAATTTATCTGTGATTATTCAGATTACAAAAGGACTCTGTTTAATGAAATAATTTTAAATGATTCTTTTAACAATTGTCTTCCTTAAGGCACTTAAAAATGTGATATGGATTTTAAAAATCAGTTTACAAATGACTTTCCAGTAACACATCTATTGAACAAAGTATATTATATACAGAAACATTTTAGTATCTAAATTTTATTGCTTAGTTTATAAAATGGAGAACTACTAGCATGTAAATAAATTAGAGAAACAAGCAACACATCACAGTTCAAATGTACTTTTTCAGAGAATGAATGCAAAATGAATGAACTCAGTTGTAGGGATGAAGAAGCAGGGCACTGGGCATCTAAATGACTTGCCCTTAACTGTCATCACTGAAGTTTTATTTATATGTTGTGTCCTAAAAGTGTGCTACATACTGTTCAGGACAAAAAGAGGCACATAGGCTTAGCGCATGAGTTAGAGGCCCATCCAGAAGGAGGATATGGAACTCCTGGTCATCAGATCTGCATGATATAAACATAAGAGCCCCTTTCTGATCCATTCTGAAGGAAGGGAAGAACTGTGGTAGTTATCTTTCATGCCAAGTTAAAGATCATAATTATTAATAACAATAACTGCTTATCTTTAATATACCTTGCACTGCTAGAAGCTGCTCCTCTGTGGTCCAACGGGCATTAATTTTCTGATTTGACTACAAAATTAAAGAGAAGTTTCCTAATGAGGACATGAAGAAAGACATTTCCAAAGTGCTTATTTTTAACTTTTCACTAGCATTATAGACATAAGATTTCTATAAGCCTTGACTTTCAGATATTCCTTATAAAAGGAATTAAAATACTCTAAGTTACCTTTTACCCACCCTGAAAGGGAAATGTCCTAACTTAAAGATTTTGAGTCAACATCTGTGCAGCAGTAACTGACATTAAAGCTTGAGAAAATCTATGAGGTTACCCTATTACTAGTTTTCCATTATGTAGTTCAGATATTATTTTTCACCTATTTTTAAAAATGTCTCAAGAGATAGTACTTTCTTTAGTGTAGTACTCGTCTCATCAGGTGTCAATTTCTATGTCAAATAAGTTTGCCTGATATTTACTCTGAACTTATCTTTACTTAATGGTAACAGAATTAATGTCTCAACACTGGTCAAGCAAATCAGCATAGTCCTATAGATCAATTTTAACAATGGGACTATGGGCAAGTAATAGAAACCTCTAAGTCCTAAGATTATTTCTTTAAATTTAGAATATGTCATGCATGATACAAGTTTAAGAACAGATATATTTTTCAAGCGAGTATACATTTTTTAAACTACTTCCTTATGATTTCATAAATATATTTCACATGTATATGGTCTTAAATTGAACTTTGGCCTCAGTAATACAACACATACCTAATTAGTGAATGCCTGCTGATTAGCTGACTAGTTAAAAGAACTTTGGTGGTATGTACCAGGGTAGAAAGCAAAGAGCAGATGGATAGCACTGAGAATTTCTAAGATCAAGAGCTCCTGTACTGTACCACTGTCTGGTCATTCTTTGCCAAAGCAAAAAGAGAACCTTTCTTTGAGGAGAGCAGATGATTTGAGAATGATCATACTTTTATCACCTCCTGCATAGTATCAGGAGCCTCTGGAGTGAGTAAGCTGGGCCCATACCAGCTTCTTCACTATGAATACAGAGTAAAAGTTCATGGTAGGTGTAGCCCTTCAGAAGAAGTAATTTTTACAATTCTAAGAATTGTAAGGGAAGGAGAAACAGGAGAAAAGAGGAGGAAAAAAAGGCTTGTGGGAAAAGAGTAAAATCCCCAAACAAGAGACAAAGGATTTTGGGGAGAAAGGGGAAAAAGAGTAGAAACCAAATTATGTCATATATTAAGAGTCATTAGGTTTAAGGCTTAGCGATTAGGATTCAGAAGAACAGAAGGGACAAGAGATGGAAAGTGGAATAGGCCAGGAGAAAGAAAGGTAAGAGATGAAGCAGCTGTTAAAGTGACAGGAAGAAAAAGTAGGGAGAGGAAAGGGAAGAAAACTAAATGGGGGAGAAGGAAAAAGTACAAGGGCTGGGGGAGAAGTTACAAGGTGGTACAATTGCACCAGTTAAACGGAGAGTGGCAAGATGAGAATGGGAGGTAAAGTAGTACTACCCAGGGGCAAGAGGGAGAGATTCTGTGGTGAATCAAGGGAAGATAAGATGATTAAGGGAAGAAGGGAGAATGGTTGAGTGGAAAAGTGACGAATGATTTACCGAATAACCAGAGGCTTCCTGTAAATTAATGAGTAGCCATATATTGTTATTGTTTAGTTTTGAAATTTAATTTGAAATTATACAATGGGTACAGATTTTCAAATCTGAAATTAAATAGCATTTTTATCCTTAGCTTGGTATTCCCATCAAGAGTAGGCTCTTAAATAATGAACCATACTTTGAAATACTAGCATTTTAAAAATAATAATTTCACTAGTGATAGGCAGGCAACCTGTCATTTCATTGGTATAAGGAAACTCCCTCTATCAATGCAGGCACTTTCTATGCAATTTAGACTTTCTGAGAGTTGCTTGCATACTGAGACATTGGGTAACCTACCCAGAGTCACACAGCCAGGATGTGTCAGAGATAGGATTTGAATCCAGGTCTTCCTGGATTTAAGGTCAATTCTCTATCCATTATGCCATGCTACCTCTCAAAATTTTTTCAACCAAACATATTTTTCATTCAAAGAGTCTATATAATAGTCCTAAGAAATTTACTTTCTCTCTCCTTGACCTTTGACTCCTCCGACCCCGAAACCAGTTTGCCTTCACTTATTCTGTCTTGTGTTACCAGCATTTCCCTAAATCTACCAGGATAAGATATCCTGATCATCATCCAGTTCCCTCCTCTTTCCTCTTCATCATCTACTAGATCAAAATCTGTTAACAAAGCCAGAAGAATCCAGTAGTTGACACTCAGTGAAATCAGAGAACATCACTTTTTTGTTCTTTCTATCCATACAACTTGCTGTAGGCTTCCAGTCAGGAAGACGTGGGCTCAAATCCAGTCTCTAACACTTACTAGCTATATCTGACCTTTGTTAAGTCACAACCACTGTATGCTTCCATTAATTCTGCAGGACTTATTTTCTAAGCCACAGATAAGTTGTTATCTCCCCAAGCAGAGGGAGTTAGCAGACCAAAAGCTCCCTAATGTCAGCAAAATCCCAAATCCTCCTTTCCAAATATCCACATATTTCCAACACCTAGCATAGGGCCATATGCATGACAGGCACTTAATATCTGTTAAATTTGAAATCCCATTTATTTTTTCTTTGAAATGCCTTTGGAATTCCTGTTTCTCCATTCTACAATATTGCTATCTTGGATCTATGACATTGATAACGATAACAAACACTTCTAAAGTTTATGAAATACTTTTTTCCCATAACATTGAAGTAGGCAGCATAAGTATCATACCTATCTACTTATGAAAAACTAAGGAATAGAAAAGTTTTATGCCCAAGTTCACACAGCTAAAAAGTGATATTACTTTAATCTTCTGAAAACATTCCTTTAGTGAGGTCATTCCCACATTTACAAAGTTATATTTGCTCCCTATTACGTTTGATTTTCACAGCCTAGTTCTCAAGGTCCTCTAAAATTTTGCCTACCACACCACTCCAACTTTATTTCCTTTTGTACTCCAAGATAAACCCTTTGATCAGTCACGCTCATCTACTTAATGCTTTCCCCCACACAAGTTGATTCTTTCTTAGTTTCTAACCTAATCCTAACCTTTCAAAGCATAGCTCAAATGCTATCTTCTCAAAGCCTTCATTACCTACCAACTCTAGTCTTGCAGGGAGTCTGTTCCCATGTAGCTTCTGTTCAAGGGACAGACCACTGGGTGGTGCAGTGGGTAGAGTCTTGAACCTGAAGTCAAGAAGACCTAAGCTCAAATTCAGCCTTAAACACTCACTAGCTCTGGCAAGGCACTTAACTCTGTTTGCCTCAATTTCCTTATCTGTAAAACAGGGATAATAATACCTACCCTCTCCCATCCCCTTTTTCCCAAGCAAGGTTGTTGTGAGGATCAAATGAGAGAATAACTGTAAAGTGCTTAGCACAGTGCCTGGCATGGATTACGCACTATATATTAGCTATTATTGTTGATTTCACTGTTATCTAGCTGTGTAACTTTGGACAAATTACTGCGTTTTTAAAAAAAAGCCACAGGAAAGGTTTTATGTCATATATTAAAATTAATTTTATTATATATTCTGGATATTTTCTTTTGGGTCATATAAGATTAGTGAATCCATTCCAAATTGCCATTCCAACATCACTTTGGGGTGAGTTATTAATAATATTAATATAATATTAACATTTACATTGCTTCATTCTGACCAATATTTTCTATACAGAACAAAAAAGGCAACTCCAAACCTCAAGAACACAAAAAACCAAAATCATAGTAGTTAGGAAACTTCTGAATATCACAAATGATGGTAATTTTAAATTATTACATTAAAATGTGATATTATGACTCCTATAATGTCTAATCCTTTTGCTATATTACATTTTTGGGGCAAAAAAGAACTATGGTCTGGTATAATAGGAGAAACACTGATGTGTTCACTGATAGTGGCAGCTGCCAAAATCATACAGCACTTTCGAGTTTGCAAAGTTTACTCACATTATCTAGTCCAGAGACTTCTATCTAGGTCTCTGGATCCAGGCGTAAATGTCAGACGATCTGACACTTAACAGCCATCTGACCTTAGACAAATCACTTCTCTAAACCTCTATTGCCTTCTCTCTAAGATGGTGATGCTATCTTTTGCCTCTCTTCCTTTGCAGGGTAGTGGTGTGGCTCAAAGGAAGTAACATATGTGAAAGTCCTTTTTACCGCAAAGAGCTATACAAATGTAGCATCGTTATGCACCAGCTATCAGTGTCATATGTTGCTAGAGTAATCTGTCAAACTCTAGAGTTTGGAATGAGATATTACAATTAAATAGAAAAATCAAACAAGCAGCCTATTGCTTAGCATTTTTGGTGACCAATGTAAAACCTTTCCTCATAATGACTCAAGAAGTACTATGGTGGAGTGAAGAAAGAGTTGACCTTAGCACTGGGAAGACCTGGGTCCTTTCAAGTCTACCTCTGACACATACTGGCTGGGTGACTATGGGAAAATCACTCCACTTCTCAGTTTTCTGTAAAAACTGTAAGTGGCAGAAAGGGATGGCCTTTTGTTGGGGGGGGGGGGGGGGTTTCCTTACTGAACAATTTCTATACCAATGAAATCATAAATTTAGTCCATAAACAAAACCCAAAGACCTTTTCTCCCTAAATTAGCTTGATGGGACATAATTCTGAAGCACTGAATCCTATAATTACCATCCAAATACTCTATTTGCAAGTTTCTACCTTTGTAACTCTTGAGTCTAGAAAAATCTTATTAAAATAAGAACAAGCATATTAGTTTCAGGTGCACAGGAGTCTCTTAAAGGTTCATTAATACTGTCTTCTCCAGAAAGATTATGACAAAAAGCATTCACACTTCCATTTCACAAAATAAAAAAAAATCTCACTTAAAAATTATTTCTGGTAGAAAAAAAATAAGAATCTAGGCTTTGGAAAGGAATTAAGGGATTAAACATTCAAACTGCAAACTAATTTTAGCTCTAATATCTCTATGCTGTTCCCCTGAAAATGTGACTTCACACATTAAAATTATCCAAAAGGGCTCTTTAAAAAAAAAAAAAGGGAAGCAAAAACCCAGTAAAAATATCTGTGATTTTAAGTTGTGTCCCTAGTACACAATCAGCGCATGCACAATAATTTAGGCCTTCCTTCCCCCAGCTCACCACACTAGGCTTCTTTTCTCTTTTCTTTGCTACAGATCCATGTCAGTGGGGAAGAAGTAGGCAAATGATGGAGAGCCAAGAAAGCATTACTGGTGTTCCTTATGCCCTCCTACTTCCACATTTCTCCTGCCCAATATATCTCTTCCTCTGTTGCTACTTTCCCTTTTGCTTTCTTGGATGATAAGAATGGGGGGGGGGTGGAAGAGAAGGAATGTTAATCAAGCATGGTCCAATTAAAGGGGTAGTTTGAGACTCATATTAAGTGAATATACACATTTTATGACTCAGAAGATGAAAATATCTAATAGATAAAACACCAATATTTCAAAATATTCATGGACTATGAAACATTAACATAGGCATATGACAAATTGCTAATTTAAAGTAACAAGGTTTCACTATATTAATGATGTCTTTACTTTTATTATTTTTTTAATCAACATACCTCAGGAGGCTTGAATTCTTCAATTCCCCCTTCCATTTTCTGTTTAAGCGCACTGTTTACTTGCTTAGCATTTTGAACCTTGAACACAAAAAAATATGAATTGGCTAGCTGACACTTGGCTGAACATTTGAGTGCCCAAATCATATATGTACCCATGATCTTTACTGTCTGTGAATTTCTTTGGAGGGGAGGCAGAACCTATGTCAAGATTACACATTATACTGTACCATATTCAAATGATAAATCCGCTGTTCCTTATAGATAAGTCACTAGAGCAAACAATGAGTTATTTTTCTAGCAGTGAAGATGAATATTTGCTGGTCCATTCATACTTTCATCTGGTACTTTTTGTGATTATAGCAAATATTTGTTGAGATACGGTGCTTTTTGAGACCATGGAATATTGCCAAAGCTATGCAGATCAAATTTCATGTTGTTTTTCTTATTATTTACCATGACAAATTCAACTGAGCTAACAGGCTCCAGACAAATATCATACTAATTGATTGCTATTAATTGCCACTTATGATAGGTAGAAAATTAAACAGCAACCTAGGTTTTTAAATGAAGCATTTTTATGCTTACAATTACAATAACACTTAACTATATAATAATAAGAGCTAGCAATGGCCTGGGAAGCCATTCAGTCTCATCCCCTCATTGTTTAGGATAAGGAAAGAATCCCATAGGGTATTTTCTCTCTTTCTTTTCCTCTCCCTACCACCCTGCCTCCTATGTAGGTAGTATATGTGTGTGTGTGTATATACATATATATATATGTATATACATATATATATATATATATGTATCTGTGTGTGTATTTGAAAATGTAAAATTACATATATAATTCTTATTTAGGCAGAAGTTCCGAATAATATTAGTGACAGTAGTAGACTAAGGAGTGTTAAAAATTGGTTAAGTTTTAGTAAAGGAAATGGGTTTATAATTCTAAAACTCAGAAAGAATGTGGTTTTAGAGATGGAAGCTACTGCATGTATTTAGAATTTTTTTTTTTTTAAATAAAGTATCAGCTTCAAGAAATAAAACTGTGGTGCAGTGAATACAGCACTGGCCCTGGAGTCAGGAGTACCTGAGTTCAAATCTGGCCTCAGACACTCAACACAAAAACTAGCTGTGCGACCTTGGCAAGTCACTTAACCCCAATTGCTCTCCAAAAAGCAAAAAAATAAAAATAAAAAAAGAAATAAAACTAAGCAGTATGAAGGAGAAAAGTAGGAACTTGGATTTGTTTGCCATTCAAAGCTTCCCAGGCTTATGATTGTAAAAACTGACTGCTTTTTAGCCTTTCTTTCAGCTTTTATTAAAGTTTAATAAACAAAAGACTACATAGAGAATTTCCTTTTATTATGATGGACAAAGATTTAGCTACATTAGAGAAATCAATTTTTGCTTCAAACACATTCTACACAAAAAACTTGGGAAATAATTTCAGTACATTTTTATAGATGACCAAGATCATATATCCTGAAATAAGTTTTTTTTCTGAAAAAATAACAGAAATTATGCCTTCTCTATAATATTATTATTAAAGTAATACATGAACTTTTTTGCAAGAAATTTAGAACATCATCCTTTCTTCTCTGCATATGTCAAAAAGAAATGGCAATATTACATATGCTAGCTGTGTTTTGTTTCTTTTCCTTAAAGTTTTGTTACAGGGAATGGTTCCACCAAATAGGAAAATACCCAGGAATAAAGGAGGATAAAAATAAAAGAAGAAAATTAAAAAGAAATTTAGAAATAGGAAAGCAAATGTGTACAAAAGAGAAGCAGAAAGATTCTCACACATGTGGATAAGTGGTTGAATGTATGGCAGGCCTACACAGACAAAATATAAGGTATCAACATTACAGGTAGATATGTAATCAAGCACTGATTTCATATGCATAAAGGGGAAGGATGTGAATTATTTGGAACAGTAAAACCCAAATTTAAACTACTTATATTTGAACTGAGAATCCATTGTTGGGCTCTGTTGCTTAGTTATTAAAATGAATAACATTTCTCTAATTCACAGTAAATCAAGAATGGAAGTCAATTTCAATACATATTGAATGTATATCCAATATAGGCATATTGAATAAATACTGAAATTAACTTCCATTTCTGATACTGTAGAGACTGGGACAACAGTATTATGGACAGAGGGGAACTAACTTGAGATTTTTAAAGTATTAAAGTGTCATGGATTATCTACAATGTAGTCACAAACAAGTGGATAATTTAGAGTTGGCTCTATTTTCATTTGAAATATTTCATTTAATAGATCGCTAAAAGAAAAACCCCAGGTATAGGAATTTTAACTAAGGCAAAGTAATATCTAAAAATATTTATAGTAAAACTCTTAAACATTTATAGTAAGGATAGTATTGGGTGAAACAAATTTATTTGCCTCAAGTATGTAAATCTGAAAACACAAATAAAATATAATTTATTATTACTGATATCATCATTACAGCTTAAGTGTTGCACTCAAAATTTTTTGATAAAAGGTATTAATTTTTAAACAAAGGGTATGGTATGTTTCCAAATTTGTTTGAAAAATGTAGATAAAAGTGCAACAATTTTATCATTTAAGATGACAATCAGAGCCTGATTTATTTATACTTAAGGTTGACATTATGTAAAAATTAATTCCACAAACAATATAAAAGGCAAAATTGAGTAACTTCAATTTTCTTTCAAGAATAAAGAACAACCAAGATTTACTTGAGTTCTATCCCTTCATAACCCCTCTAAAGAACTGCAAAATGTATAGCAGAAAAAGATGGAACACTTAGGCAAAAGCTACAATGTTAGCTCAAGTCAAACTGAATTGTAAATAAATATAGAGAACATAAGATACCTGACGTTTTAGGGAGATTAACTCCATATCTAGTTGTCTGAGAATGGTGTTGGCTGCATTGGGACTACAAGAAACTGCGACCACATCTTCCTGAGTCAGATACATGCCCTTGGGTGGACGGCACTTAGAACGCTGAGAATGATGACGGTGTTGTAAACTCTGATACTCTCTCCTACCCAGTCCAATCTTGCTAGTTTGGACAGGCTGTTCAGCATTACCCTAAATTAATAAAAGGAAAAGAAAATGAAGGAAAAAATGAATGTAATTTGTACTGGTAGACAGGTACCTATTTTCCTTAGATCCTCTAAGTACATCTGAAACAAAAAACAGTCTCAAGCATCTATATTATATCCATAGTCTCCAGCAAAAAAAAAAAATCTGTTCAGCCCTGTAAAAGCTGTAATTTGCTTTAGAACTAGATCAGTGCCCTTTATCAATTAAGATCATTCCATTTAATATCTGACTGCATACATAGCATTCACCCAGTAACAGAAATACTTAACTCCTTTTTTGACTAATATCCATTCAATCCAATTCCTGCCTGTGTCTGGTTTCATGAAACTTATACTTTAGCAAGGCAAAGGCAGGAAGAGAAAGAGATTGGACAGGTGTGCATGCGCATAGACACACACATACAGACACACACAAGAGACAGAGAGAGAGAGAGAGAGAGAGAGAGAGAGAGAGAGAGAGAGAGAGAGAGAGAGAGAGAGAGAGAGAGAGATAGAGAGAGAGAGAGAGAGAGAGAGAGAGAGAGAGAGAGAGAGAGAGACAGAGAGAGAGAGAGAGAGAGAGAGAGAGAGAGAGAGAGAGAGAGAGAGAGAGAGAGAGAGAGAGAGAGAGAGAGAGAGAGAGAGAGACAGACAGACAGACAGACAGAGAGAGAGAGAGAGAGAGAGAGAGAGAGAGAGAGAGAAAGAGAGAGAGGATGCAAAAGTGCAAAATGAAAGTTGTAAACAAAATGCTATAAACTTTAGACAAAAGAATAATCATTTCTGTCTGGGAACTGGGAAAAATGACAGGTTATATGGAAGAGATGACAATTTCACTGGGTCTTTAATACAAAGTATTGGATAGGAAGAATGGGAAGAGAGCATTCTAGATAAAAGAAACTCTATGTGCAAAAGGGAGAGGAAGAAAGGAGTAAGAATTTACAGATGTGAATGTGTGAGGACTTGGGAATGGTGAGAAGTCTAATTTGGTTGGAGCATGCAGTATGTAAAAGGACAATAGCCATCATCGAAATTTTATGGTGGGTTGGAATCAAACCACAGAAAGCCTTACATGCCAGGCAAAAGATTCTGGACCTTACTCTATAGGCAACAAAGAGCCATAATTATTGAAGGCTTCTGAGCAAGAGATTGTAGTGTTCAAAGCTTTGCTTTAAGATAATCTAACAATATGGTATAGAGTGGAAGAAGAGAGAATAGAAGTAAAGACTATCACAATAGGCCAGGTGAGAGGCAATTAAGGCCTGAATTAGGATTTTGGCAGTAGAACCAGAAGAACGGAGCAGATGCAAGAGATACTGTGTAAGTAGAATCACAGATTTGGCAACGCATTGGATATGGAGAGTGAGGGAGAAGTCAAAGATGATACAGTCATGAATTTGGATAAAAGGAAAAGTGCCAATTTTAGGCAAGGGTTTAAAGATGATGAATTCAAGTTCAAACTGAGTCTGAACTACCAGTACAATGCCTTGAATATAAAAGGTGCTCAACAAAAATTTGAATTTTTAAATATACATTTAAGCTTATTTATCAACTACTGATTGAACCAAGAGAATTTATCTCCTTAATGATGCAAAATTAAATAAATAGGAAAAATTTTATTCAGGCTTTTATCTTAGGAAGTTTAAAGAAATTCAAATCTACAGGCAAATTATCAGGTTATCTTCTTAGAGAATGGAGTCAGATCACACAGAACATTTAACTTAATCTTAAACCTCTTGCAAATTTGGCAGTAGGAAAAAAACTGGTTTAATATGTTTTCATACCAAATATTTCACTCTTTGACAAGCATCTCTGGAAGATGCTTTAGGATTCAGGGTACCATCCAAAGATAAATTATAGTGAACACAATTTAGGCACTAAGAGAGTTGCAGCATACATAGTTTAGATCTAAGCAGTTTAATAAACAAATGAAGTTACAATACCAAGTCCTATTTGTAAAAGAAGGAAGTTTCAAATTACCTGAGTAAATCTAGTAGGAGCTTTCTACCATACAACTGAACATATTATCAGCTCAAAAAGATCTCAAATATCAGTATCACCTTAAATTTACACAATGATTTCAAAAAGTCCTTTCCTCATAACAACCCTTTAATTGAATGCACTATAAGTATTATTCACATTTTATAAGAGGGAAAACAGACTCAGAGAAATTGATTTGCTTACTGTCTCACAATCAGGCAGAGAAGGGATATGAAACTGGATATTTTAACTCAGAATTCAATCATCTTTCTGATATTCCAAACTGATCTTTTAATATAAAAAATATCTAAAAATTGTATAAAGGCAGCCACATAGACATTTCATACTTGTGCTAGGGACACAGAGAATCAGGTACCTTTCTTATCTATAGCTGTCTATTCCCTTTGGAAGAAGCTAAAATGGATAAAGCATGATCACCCTTGGATGTTATCTTCCCTTCTCTTGTGGCCTTTCCTAGACTCCAGGCAGACAAAAAGCTTAATGCCAAATGAACACTGTTACAGTTGATTAATAGTGGCTGGAAAATAAGGTCTTATTTAGAAAAATTTTTCTAAATTTCATTTATTTTTAGAAATTTTGGTGCGTAAAAGAAGTATTACTATTTTAACTATTTTTGCTGGAAACTTCTGAAAATGTACTGTTCTTCCTTGGTAAACTATTTAGTCTTTTCTTGATGACAGGGCCATTATCATCATGAATACTCCAGTGACATATGCTGTACTTCAAGTGATGTCTTCAAGGCCTACTTGAAGTATGTAAGCTCAATTGTTCCTACACCAAATTGCCCCAACAATGATTTTTCCCAGTTGGTGCTTTCTTTTGTTTCCTTTTATTATCAGCTGGCCCTTTTCATTGCTGTGTCTGTTTCTAGCAGGTATCACCTTCTAATCTATTGTTATTTAGGAAGGAACCAACAATTTATTGGAAGCCAGATAATTTGCTTTATCTTTATATATAATGCTAAGTTTAATGGATTCTGCCTTGAGGAATGTTACACTCCTCTCCTAGGAAGTAAACTTTATTAACAAGGTATTGTCACTTACTTTTGATTATGTGCTTATATTTTGGTTGACTGAGATTGGCAGAAGTCTGATCATTAGATAAGTGTTGCTTTACTATGTTTAAAAAAACAAACAACCCTGCTCCCCGAGCGCCGCCCCCACCCCACCCCATATGTGTACAGGGACAGCGAGGTGACACAAAGGATAGAGTGCCAGGCCTGAAGTCAGGAAGACTCATCTTCCCAAGTTCAAATCTGGTCACAGTCACTTACTAGCTGTGTGATCCTAGGCAAATCACTTAAGCCTATTTGCCTCAGTTTCCTTATCTGTAAAATGAATTGTAGAAGGAAATGACAAACCCCTCCTTTATCTTTGCTGAGAAAACCCCTAAAGGGGTCACAAAGAGTTGGACATGACTGAAAAATGACTAAAGAAAAAATACACAGTTTTGTATATAGAAGGAACCCAAGGGATCATCTAATCTTACCTTCATTTTGTAGATGTGGAATTTATGGTCCAGAGAAGTTCACTGGTTTTCCCAAGATCACACAGCTAGTCAATGGGAGAGGTAGGACTAAAACCCCACTATGATTTATTGCTTTCCAATCAGCAAAAAAAAGTTCCTTTCTTTAAGCTGTTATTCATAACCATTTAAAAAACATAAACCTATATATCATGATGTGTTATAAAGCAAAATTTTTCTTAAGATGAAACTCTAGTCTTTTTAATGTCCCTTGATGGAGAAGTAGAAAAAATTCTAACACATTCTGTGACTGATCAACATCATTACCTCTTTTTTGGCTTCTTTTTTGGGATCATAATCACTATCATTCCCATCCATCGGGTGTGCTTCTTCCACATCATCATCACTGAGGACAAATATCACAATTAGTAAACCTGGCCCTTTCCTCCTACTTCAATAATCTTAACAGTGGTTACTTATTTACAGTTTTAACAGATGTTAGACACTATTTAGTAGAACAAGGACTACCTTTCCTGACAAAAATTTAGTAGATGATACCACAATTTAATTTTCGCAGTGTTTAAAATATTTGTCCTTTGTTTAGTCCTTTTAAATATGATTGCAGCAAAATCTAAACTGAAAAAAAAAATTCATTGGGGAAGGGTTACAAGAAGAAAGAGTATCTGGAAGAGAGAAAAAAATTAGAAGGGTTTTATCTTTGTACATTTTGTTTGGCATTATTCTTACTTATGAAATCAGTTATGTTATCAGTAGATAAAGCTAGACAAAAATATTTAGCAACCTATATATATTTTTGCTGCTAGAAAGTTTAAACTAAAAACACATGGACTTAAGTTAAAAAAACAACTGCTTATGTCTATATATATAGCTTATATATATATATATATATATATATATAGCTTAGGATATAGGAAATGTATTTACTTTAATGTTCACTACCAAAAGGAAGTATTTTTGATTCTGGTTCACAGTACACTAAAGTAGCTACTAGTACCTGAACTTGTATGCTTGTTTGCAGGGTCTGGTAAGTTAAGAATTAAGAACACTAAACTGGCCAGTGCTTTGGCCATTTCACTGATTCCACTGGTCAAGAATAAAGCAGAATTGTAAACAAGGAAAATTTACAGTGTTCTTTTTTTTCATTTTTTAAGCCTACATCACTATAGCTTAATCAAGTGGATCAATTAATACAATACATTCACTGTAACAATATACTTACTGAGAGAGCACTAAACTTGTTTTCTTACCATATCTGGTAACTATTCTGATGCTTCATCATAGTGTGGAGGCGACCCTGGGATCTAACCCTAACTGGTTCTACCATTATGGAAAGTTTGGCTCCAAGTAGTCCTGGAAATACATGACCTGCTTTTGAAGCATTAGTCAAGCTAACTGCAAACAGACTCATCATTAGAAGGCTGGTCATTTGATGGATTCTTTGGTCTTGGTAATTCATTAAACAAAAAAAGACAAAATGGTCCACAGTCCCATGTAGCTCTCATTCTGCACAATTGTGACAATGGCAGAAAAGAGGAAAGAGAATGCCAATAATTACATAGATTTTAGACTATCTACAGATAATAACTTAGCTGTTGTTACTCTAACTGTGAGGTACTTATCCATAAATTGACAGATGGACATACTGCTGGAGGAAATGAAACATCTATCTTGAAAAAATCACTAAATAAAATAAGAAGAAAAAAGAAGTTGCATGTAAATGGAAAGAGAGCTCACATGCTCACTTTCTTTGAGGAAGCAAAAGAAGAAGTTAACTGGTTTAACCTGTGCAAGTCAGGACGAGAAAATAATTTTATGGGACATTTAAAAAAGTCTCACATAGTTGAGTTCATCATAAAAACTTGCAAGACCACCAGAAAATCTCTGTCATTTACTTGCTAATACCTGTTGCTGAGGATGAAAAAATACATAAAGTCTAAAAATAACTTAAGATTCTACAAATTAAATTAACATATCCTTCAATACTTACTCATATCAAAACAAAGGTAGGCACTGGGAGGAGAGTAAAAAGTATGTTGGAGAACACCGAGAGTAAGAAGTTTAAACTATAAGCAATTAAAAACTCATAGACTATACAGAATTTTCACGCTTACATATCATGAATGCCTCCTTTGAGATAAGAGATGAGATACTACATGTGGCAAGCATTAAATAACAATAAAAATGAGACAGGAAGCAACTGGTTATAAAAATGGGAATCATTTCTTACTCAACTATATACAGCCAGTCACCAAATTTTTGTTGTTAGAGCACAGCTCAAAAACAATATCAAGCTAGAAGAATAAAAATGTGAAGTTATGGTATGCAGGTTAGGCAATTCCAACCTGACTTAAGATTTTGACACCAAAATGGGAAATAGTTAAAAGAACAGATACTGACCCTGACATCGTTTCCTAAAGTTTAGCCCATATAAATCAATTATAACAAGGAAACCAAAAGCCTATAAACCATCTTAATGAGCAAACACTTGATCTTGCCAAGTGATAATGCCAGCCAAGGGTAACAAACTTTTGTATATAAACCGGTTTGTAAGTCCTGTAAGGAGGATGGTGGAAGACTACGAGCATGTCATATCATAAAGAAGTAAGACGGAGGAAACTTCAAGTCTAAAGAAAGACTTGTGAGAGATGTAACTAAACAAATCATCCCAAGAGAATTTAAAGATGAAACCAGAAGAAGAACAATATAAGAAATGAAAAACAGAGATTGTGAGGTTGTGTGTAAATTTTTTCAAATAACAAAGGTTCTTTTTTCTCTCACCATCAAGGAGCCAGCATACGTTGACTCTAATATCAGATAGGCTAGATAAGCTGAGGAAAACAGAAATGGCACTAAACACAAAGATGAGAATATCAGCAGGGCTAGACCAAATATATTTAGAAAAGGTCTGCGCTGGAAGCAACAACTTTGAGGGTACTAGGGGATCAATTCTCAAGATGGCGGGGGCAGGGTCCAAAAATCTGGAAAATCCTTGTACTTTATTGATACCCCAAGAGAACACTAACTACTGACCCTTATTGCCAACATTTCCATTTCTACAATTTTCTCCTGAGAATTTAAACATGCTAAGGGTGCCTTTGATAAAACATTTAAGAAAGGAACAGCAAGCTTTTCCTGAATAGTATTCTTAAGCAGACATCTTTATTAGTCACACATTTGAATGAAAAGTACCAAGAATAGTCCTGCTATTGGTTGATTATTTTAAAAAGCATTTGATTCAACAGAGAAAAATGTCACCTTCAAGGCTCTCCTCTGAGAAGATAGCTTCCATGCATATGTCAAAGTCATATAAGATTCCTTGAAAGATATAACAGATATGATTTCATTCAATAATTCTGATTAAACCTATTCAACAAAGCATCAATTAGGAATATACTTTTGCCAAAGATGTATGCAACTGCCAAAGATTTCCAATGCAAAGTCAAAATGGGAGAGTCTCTAAAAATTGTGAAGGGCTTCAGATGCTCCTTCATGTGAATGATAATTGTGTTGAATGCATCAAGTCTTTTTTTTTTTTTGCCCAAGGTCAAGTGTTAAGTGTCTGAGGGCAGGTTTGAACTCAGGTCCTCCTGACTCCAGGGCCAGTGCTCTATTCACTGTACCACCTAGCTGCCCCAATGCATCAAGTCTTAAACATTGTGGAGATTCCTAAATGAAATCCATCATCAAAGAGTTTGGTGTAAATTACTGACAAGTGAAAAAACAAGTAGATGAAGACTGCCTATTGTCTAGAGTATGCTATGCAACTGAACAATCCACTTGTGCCAGCTCAAATGCCATATCTTGTTGGAGGATTTTTCTGGAATCAACAGCTGTCTCGCCCTCTAAAGTTTCTTTTCATCTACTCTGTAATAATCTCTTAAGTATACAGTTATATGCATGTTGTCTCCCCCTTTAGAATGTAAACCCCTTGACGCAAGGATGGTTTTTGTTTTTGATTTGTACTCTCAATACACAAATGTGCCTGGCACATTTTTTGTTGTTGTTCAGTTGTTTTCAGTCATGTCTGACTTTTCTTGACCCTATTTGGGGTTTTCTTGGTAAAGATAATAGAGTAGTTTGCCATTTATTTGTCCAGCTCATTTTACATATGAGGAACTAAGGCAAACCGAGTTAAGTGCCTTGCCCAGGGTCACAGAGCTAGTAAGTATCTGAGGCCAAATCCGAAGTCAGGAAAATGAATCTTTCTGACTCTAGGCTTGGCACTCTATCCACTATGCTACCTAACTGCCCTCTGGCACATTTTAAACACCAGTGGATTCCGAGAGATTGAATGATTGACTGACTGAATGTGACAAAGTACCTTTGGCCACTTTGCACCTTGAAGAAAAAGTAGATGGTATTATTACCTGCCATTTTAGACGTGGGGAAACAGGTTTGAGAGAGGTTCTGTGACATGCCAAGGATCAAATAGTTAAGTGTTAGAAGCAGGATTCAGTGTCTAGTGAACTAGACCATGCTGCAAAAGCCTACCTTTTTAACATCAATATTCTTATAGTTATGCTGTGTGGTTATGAACCAAGGAATACCACACTGTCTTTAGGATTAAGGCTGAAGATAATCCAAATATCAGTGGAAAGACATATCATAGGAGTGAACAGGCCACAACACATTTATCAAAGAAAAACTGCTTGAGAAGCAGTAGAAAGGATGTCATCAGCAGGATATAGGGCTGAAAAAGAAGTGGGCCAGTCATGTGGGAAGACTGAGGTATAAGTGATGGACAGTTCACATGCTTCGCTGGTATTTACACAATGTCAAGGGAATTAGAGCAAGACCCCTGGAACATTTATTGGACATTGTGTAAAGAATTTATGGAAAGACATAGACAAGCGTTGAAAAGGATGAGAGGGCAAGGATAGGTTATGATCTGTACCCACTGCAGAGAATATTCTCAACAATGAGATTAGCTTTATAAAAATAATTTTTACTTCAAAGTAAATTTTTTCTGTCTTAAGCAATCAATCTATTAAATCTAAACAATGTACAAATGTTAGAAACATTAAACCTACCTGTCACCCTGGTTATGTCTGTTGGCTAATTTTCGAGCCTGGCGATCCATCAAACTTGTCCGAGACCGAGTTTTTTTCCAAGAATAGTAATACTTTACAAGGCTTGCAATAGTCTTATCTGGAAGCTAAAATAATTTGTTACTAATATATGCAGAACAAATTTGTTATTGATACTTTCAGTAGCAGCTTTAAGATAGTTTCCATAAACAGCAACTATAGATACAATGGTATTAATTTGATGATGGCGAGGTAAGATAAACACTTGATAAAGTCATATGCTGTTCCATGTAGTAGGATGAAGAAAGGTGCTAAAAAAAATGGTGCCACCTCTATCTTTGGATGTAAACTTGTATAACATGCCTAGCTTTGTATGTAGAAGGAACTCAAAAAATAAACATGAATGTTCTCCCTCTTGAACTCTGCCTTGTAGAATTCCTGACTTCCTTCAAGACCCTGCTCAAATGCCATATCTTGTTGGAGGATTTTTCTGGAATCAACAGGTGTCTCGCCCTTAAGGTTTCTTTTCATCTACTCTGTAATAATCTCTTAAGTATACAGTTATATGCATGTTGTCTCCCCCTTTAGAATGTAAACCCCTTGACGCAAGGATGGTTTTTGTTTTTGATTTGTACTCTCAATACACAAATATGCCTGGCACATTTTTTGTTGTTTTCAGTCATGTCTGACTTTTCTTGACCCTATTTGGGGTTTTCTTGGTAAAGATAATAGAATAGTTTGCCATTTCTTTGTCCAGCTCATTTTACATATGAGGAACTGAGGCAAACCGAGTTAAGTGCCTTGCCCAGGGTCACAGAGCTAGTAAGTATCTGAGGCCAAATCCGAAGTCAGGAAAATGAATCTTTCTGACTCTAGGCTTGGCACTCTATCCCCTATGCCACCTAGCTGCCTTCTGGCACATTTTTTTTAAGCAATTGGGGTTAAGTAACTTGCTCAAGGTTACACGGCCAGTTATTTATGGGTGTGGTGCTAAGTATCTGAGCCCGGATTCGATCTCAGGTCATCCCGACTCTGGGGCCAGTGCTCTTACTCACTGTGCCACCTGGCTGCCCCTAAGCAATTGGGGTTAAGTAACTTGCTCAAGGTTACACAGCCAGGTGTTTCTGGGTGGGTGCTAAGTGTCTGAGCCCAGATTCGATACCAGGTCATCCCGACTCTGGGGCCAATGCTCTTACTCACTATGCTACCTGGCCGCCCCTTTCTGGCACATTTTAAACACCAATGGATTTCCAGGGATTGAATGCCTGACTGACTGAACGTGACAAAGTGCCTTTGGCCACTTTGCACCTTGAACAAGTACCATGGTCCCAAGCTGTTTTGAATGAAATGATTCAATGCTTAAGGTTTTTCTAGAAGTCTTCTCAAAGCTAGAAAACAAGTTATTTGCGCTAGTTTTATTTAAATGGTAGACCTGCAAACTGGTTCCAATCAAAAAATGTATGACAGCTTTCATAGATAAGAACTGTGAAAAAGGCTACCTGACTATACTCACCAATGTCCTTTTCTGGATTCAAATACTAATAAACTAGTAACAGACATCGTACTATTAATAAAAATGTCCAACCACTCAATTTTTAAAGTGTGCCCTGAAAAGACTTGTCAATTTCATACTATTTTGGCTGAGATACTTTAGAGGCTTAAGAAACAAGGCATCAGTCAATTCATATGTGACACTTTCTTAAAAAAGAAAAAAAGAGACAATACTCAAATAACGGAGTTTTTTTTAAAAGTGGTTTCATCTCCAGAAGAATTTCAAAATGGAAACAAAGATCTTAGTAATTATAAACAATCTAATACTTAGTCAGTATTATGAAATGTTTTCTTGGAACTACAAGTATGCTTAAAGATAAGTGTAAGGAAACTGTTGGGGTGGCTAGGTGGTGCAGTGAGTAAAGCACCAGCCCCGGAGTCACGAGGACCCAAGTTCCGTTCTGGCTTCAGACACTTAATACCCACAAAAAAAAAAAATTAGCTGTGTAACCTTGGGCTAGTTACTTAACCCCAATTGCCCTCCAAAATGCAAAAAAAAAAAAAACAAAAAACAACCTGTCAATTACCAACAACAATTAATGAAGTTGAGGAAAGTGAAATGGTGAACTTGGGATTTCATAATACAAAAAACATTTTTTTTTTTTGCTACAGAGTAGTAGGAGTAGAAACCTGCAAGTTTTTATAGATACGAAAACTCTAATAATTGATATTATTGTCCAGGAAACTAAAATTCAATATGTAACCACTGCCTGCTCTTTGCATTTAATCATGGCAAAATCACAAATAAAAAAAATTTAAATATGTAAGATGTCACTTAAGTACAAACTGCAATAAAATAAAAAATGTTACCTTACCATTTGCTGAATCCTGTGGAAGCTTTTCCCATGAAAACTAAAGGCTTGTTCAAAGAGGACTTTATCTTCCACGGTCCACTCATCAGGGAAGGGAGTGAAATTAGGGAGATCAGCAAGGGACTTCTCAATGTTATGTTTATGCCAGAATAACATGCCAAGTGCCTTTGAAGAGAAATCATCCCTTTTTGGTTTTAGCTGACTTATGTCATATCACACTTTAGAAAGTTAAACACAAATTAAGTTAAAATACTAAGGATCCAACTTCAACTGAAAAACAAAAAAAGAAATGAATACTTTTAGGTTTTTTTAATCTGTGGTGCCTAAGTATTATAGCTCATATGGTTTCATGGGCCTGCAAAAATAAACCAGGCCTCAGAACACTGGGTGTCTATATACCATATGTGCTGCAATAACTAGGCAAACAGTGAGTTGAAGAGATATTGTTTACACAATAAATTAAGTGTTTAGGCTAAAAAATGAGACTTTCATCCTATTTTAGTTTATGTCTTTAATGTGTGTGAATGTTGTTAATTTGGAAAAATAAAAAATGAAGAAAATAGATATTAAAAGAAAATATTTAAATAAGTTGAGACATGAAAGAAACTTAACACCACACCACTAGCCACAGTACAAAAATAGAACAGCAAGGTGGGGATTCAGTAAGGAAAGATTTCAGTTACAACTTTTTAAAAGTACTCCATGATCAGAAAGTCCCAATGAGTAAGAATACACTGAATAAACTTTTGAACAATTTTCAGTATTTGTTGTTTTAAATTTTTAAAGCTCTTATCTTAATATAAAACAGTAGTTAATACTTCCATTAGACCATGAGATTCTTCATAGTGCTTTGCCCACGAATGGACAAAAAGAGGGAGGCTCCATCTGAAATGTTTAAGTTAAAATTGCTTTACTCACTGTTTTACTATAACCCTTTGGAAGCTTGAAATGGAAAACTTCCCTTGCCAACACTTTCCCCCTCTACTGTAGGCCTCATGTGTTTTTGAGGAGTTGCTTCTGAGCACTGCATAGCTGGCCCTAATCTTTATTGAAAGAGCAATGAAATATAGTTTGGAAAGAAACACAAAAACCAGACTTATCAACTTTATAGGCAGTCAAGTTTGAGAAGTTGCATTTCTGGACCTTAGTAATATTCCTTCAAAGTAAAAATAAATTACTTAAAATCATGAGGTGACTTTTTTCTAAAGCTGCACTTCTCAAACAGTCCTTCAATTAGAGGTTAAAAAACCAACAGCTACAGAATTATACAGTTTAAAAAGTTTCCAAGAAAAGATAACTGAACATATATGCATGCATATTATGCTAAATATATACATATACATGAGAAATCTCTATTTAAATGGCTATGAAGTTGAAACGATTTTACAATGTCATTGTCTTTATAACCAATTCCTAATATTTCGAGGCTGATAATGAAGTTTATGGATAACCCTTTCTTGCTTCTCTTTCCCATTTAAATAATGTTTTATTACACAAAGGAAGAAGGGGGGGAAGCAGTACTCTGTTAAAAGATTTGTTGGAAGAAGTTGAACCTTGGTAGAAGTCAGGTTAAAAAAATCTTTAGTGATAATTTATGTTTTCTTTTCTCCTCTCATAATAGATAGTCAAGAGAAGACTGCCTAGGGTAATTTTTAATGTTTACTGAGTGTGCATAAACATCTTAGATATAATTTTAAAGACATCTAATACCAAAAGTTGTTTACTAGATATTTCAGCAAAAGTTTTAAAAAGTAACGAATCAAGTTTTCTTTTAAGAATTAACTCAAAGTCAATTCCAAAGGACACATGATGAAAAATATTATCCATCTCCAGAGAAAGAAGTGATGGAGTGTGTGAATGCAGATTGAAGCATACTATTTTCATTTTTTTTTTCTTTTGGTCTGTTTCTTCTTTCACAACATGACTCATGGAACTGTTTTACATGACTACATACATTCATACATACATACATATATATATATACACACATAACCTACATCAACTGGCTTACTGTCTTAAGGCAGGGGGTAGGGTGTAAGGGAGAAAATTTGGAACTCAAAATTTTTTAAACAATGAATGTTAAAATATTGTCTATGTGTAATTGGAAAAAATAAAATACTATTTAAAAAAAAGACTGTCAAAGTATAAAAGAAGCAAATACCAAAGGACTAGCTACACATGAAGACATAAGGATATTTTCTTAAAAAAAAAAAAAAAAAGAAAGATGGATACATCCAAAGTGACCAACTTTACCCAAGGACAGATTAAGTTATCTCATTTTATTCAGAATTCTCTTTATGCCAACAATGACATTTTCTGACAACTCTCAGAAACTTATTGTGCTGTATTTGAGCACAGAATTGTATTAAAAATAACAGATAATTAAGAAAAGAGTTAAAATCTTTGGTGTGAGTAACTTTCAACATAGATACCTAAGTATCTATTGATATTTTTTAATAGCATGTTCTTGAAACGTTTATAGGTCATATACATGCTTAGAAAAATTCTGAAACTTACATACCTGTTCAACATTGTAGCCATGTTTCTCTTTTGCAATTGCAATATATTCATCCACTACAACAACAAAAAAAGAACATAAAAAACAAAACAAACAAATCAAAAAACCCAAACCCAGTAGAATTTCTTATTTAAGTACATACAAATTTTTCTGAGCCTGATTTTGCACTACCCCCAAGTAATAAATGTATTCCAGGCATAAAAGTAATGTTAAGTCATCTTTTATAAACTATAAATCTTTTTATTTCAAGAGGGTTATGAGAGTTCATTAAAAGACTTATATTTCAATATCCATGAATGTATAGAAAACATATCATACAGCTATTGCTTATGTTCCAATTGATACTATATTTAGATAGACTTCTAAGTGTGGCTAAAATACTAACTTGCAGGCAAGAGTTCTTTAAAATGCTGTAAATACATGATGCACATTTTCTTTTCATTTTAAACAGCAGTCTCTATTGGGCAGATCCCATTGTTATTTTAATTATTTCTTAGATGTGACAGTCCAAAGTCTTTGCTGAAAAGTCATCCCACTCTGATCAATTCATACCTCACTAGTCTGCTGCTTTCTGGTCCATAAGCATGCCACAATATTTGAAGCTGTGCTTAAATGCTTCCTCAATACCCTTCTTCTGACTTCTTGCTTTCCATATCCCCACTTCAACCTGCCATTTGAGAAGCTGTTCCAAAATTTTATTTTCATTCATTTTCTACTAAGGGTTGTGTTCAGATGATCAGTTTCAATGGCAGTGTTCCAGGACCTCTCAGTTGGTGATCCTGCTGTTTAACATTCAGGATTAAGTGAAACTTTCTGTGATGCCAAATTGCCCTGATCTCTCCCTTCTGTATGCACTATACCTCAAAATGAATATCCTATATGTTATCTTATCCTCTAACTGGTTGCAAGGCAAATTTTAGTATTTTATTAGGATTACATAAGGTTCCTTCACTCAAGTTCTACTGTGATGCTACATTATGGCATTGAGGTGATCATGGGTTCAGATTATGTCAGCACGGACAAGATCTGGGTAGGTACTCCTACAATACAAAGGTTTAAGTACATCTAGGTAAAAGACTTCTTTTTTTTCTGAGGGCTAACCTAAACTCAAAAGTTTGGAGAAGTTTCACCAAACTGGCCACCAAATTGTGAGTTTTTCCTCCACAGCAATTCTCAAAGACCATTTACTAATATGTAGGGTTATGACACAGACAGTTCTCACTTTACACAAATTCAGCTTCATGTAAAGAATTCACATTCTAAAAAAACACCTATGTTAACTTTACTGTACTGTGTTTTTGCTCTCTCTCTGCTCATGACCCTTGGCTCTACATTCTGCAGCTTCCTATCCCCCCAAAACCCCCCCCAAAAAAACCTCCACTTAAAAAAACTATCAAATGAAAGCAGAATTGTTAGGGATAGGGGCTTGGCTTGAGACCTCCAGACTGGAGAGGGAGACCTTTGTTCTGCTCCACCCATTTACCCATGCATGTAGTCACACACCCCCCTTCTGTCTGTGTTGGACCCATATTTCTGTCTCACACTCTGTCACCCTGTTTATCACCCTTCCTTTTCTGTTTGTGTCCTTGTTTGCCCTCAAGTGTCTGCCCCTACCCTCTATGTTCTTTCTCTTGGTTCTGGCCAGGCCCCCAAATGGCTGGCTGTGTTCCTCCTCCTGCTCTTGCTTCTCTGTCCCCAGGACTGTGTACCAGCCCCCACTCTGGGCTCATAGCCCCCTTCCTGCTTTCTCCTTCCTTCCCTTTTCCATGTCTGAGGGCGAGTTCGCATTACATAAAAGTCACTTTACTTAGAGAGCTGCAGAACAGTCTACTTATGTAAAGGGAGAACTGTCTGTGTATGTCAAAGGAAAAAGAGTCCATACAGATGAAATCAAAGATCCATGAAGTATATGTTGCAAGAAGACCATGTCCACTGCTGTTTCATGTGCTGCATGTCCTATGCTTCACCTAGACTGCAGACCCTTTGGAAACATAAACTATATAACTTTAGGATTCACATCTTAGAATAATGCTGGATATATAAGATGTTCATGATCAATATTTATTGACTAGTGTGATGTCCATGGTAGTTTCATGTCTTGCAGCCCTAGAAAAAGGACTTCTAGGTCTTAAGTCTGGCACGGAGCTTGAATTTACTGGCATACACAGACTTTCAAAAATTGGTTTTCTTATTTTGTTAATGCATCATTATACATTATTCTGTCATAGACAGAGTTTTAGTCCTCTGTTGCAGATGTAAATCTCTGGCCATCTGTAGGCCTTCTCTGGCCCAAGGCAGTATGTGATCACAGAATTATAATTATTGGTTTATTGCCACAGACCAAGTCTATAAAATTATTAATGAAACCACATCTCTTCTCTCATGTATATTTTAAAGGAACAGTCTTCAAGTCATACATAGCAATTTTTAGAATACTAAAACTTTCAGGGGGTATTCAATTGTCAATTAAGATATCAACTATATCAATTATGTCAATAATATCAATTAAGAATACCCCGAGTTAGACAATTGTCAAGAAATATAATCAAATATCACCAGAAGTTTGACCATCAGGTATCCATTACATTTTTGCTATACTTAACAAGTGATCTTCGTTTAACAGTCAATAAATTTGTGGAACTGAGGCATATTCATTTTGACATTCTCAGTATAAGTGAAGCTCAAATTTACAAAGAAGTTGCAGATAAATAAAGAATGGCTTAAAGGTTCTCAGCAACATAAAAGAAGGAACTGATTTCATTGTTACCCCTTAAGACTGCATGAAACATGAATTCAAGTTAGACTAGGTCATCTCACCTGTCAAGATTCACCATAAACATGAGCAAATATATTACCTGAGTTCGGACCTGGCCTCAGACACTTACACACACACACACACACACACACACACACACACACACACACACCCTCTAGCCGTGTGACCTTGGGCAAGTTACTTAACCCCAACTGCCCTCCAAAAAGCAAATAAATAAATTAAAAAAAAAAGAAATCCTTTGAAGAAATATACAAAATCCTCAAAATTAAGTGGATAAATGAACATTCCTTCAAAACTAAGTGATAACTTGATACTTAGTGGCTTCAATGAAAGCCATGTATGAGAAAACTATGTTAGAAAATACGGTTTAAGATAAGAAATGTAAGAAACCAAATTAGCCTTAAGTAGACTACTTTGAAGACTTGTACCAGTATATCACAAATCTTCTTTGGGGCTTGAAATGGTGAGTACCCTATAAAAAAATTAATTTGCCTGTATCTTAACAGACATGAAAGAATTAGTTGTTAGAAATCATCTCTGTTTACTTAGATAAAGAACTGATAAAAAGCAAAGGTAAATACCAAATTAGGAAAAATGATAAAGACATGATAAAATTGTGTACAACTGTAGCAACTTCACCCTACCTATCAACTAAAAATGGGAATTAACGTGCTCTTTACTGCAGTCTAACACTATTTCTTAAAGAATTTTGACCAAATGTCACAAATAAGAAGCAAAAAGAATCTAGGAAAACTGAATCAATGTCTTGATGTCCTCACCAAGTGGAAAGACATGGTAACTTGAAGGTAATGCTAATTTAGAGTGCAAGTTTATTTGTAAAACATTATGGAAGACGAAAGAGAGAAGATAAAATAGTAACAAATATCTGAGGATAAAACAAGCATGAAGAGAAATTGGTATGAAATCAAGCTAAAGATGATTGAGAGCACTCAAAGATGAAATCAGAAGTGAAAAAAATGAGATACTGGACAGATTTTGGCATGTCTGTAGTAATGTTTTCACTGACAATAAGGACAGAATAACTACATTTGGATCCTACTGTCTCAGTACCTCACGTATGATGATGTAGCAGGGGACAGGTTTTGTCTGGTCCTGGTTAGTATATGATCTCATCTAAAGGTTCTTTTTTTTTTCCCAAAGCAATCAGGGTTAAGTAACTTGCTCAAGGTTACACGGCCAGTTATTTCTGGGTGTGGTGCTGAGTATCTGAGCCTGGATTTGATCCCCAGGTCATCCTGACACTGGAGACGGTGCTCTTACTCGCTGAGCCACCTGGCCGCCCCTTAAAGGTTCTTTTTGAATATAACATGGGGATTCCACTTGCATTAAAATTATATAAGACTGACAGATTCAACCAAGGGCACAATTCCCCGCAACAATTTGCTTTGTACCTTTACCAAGCAATTTGTATAACAGAGAGATATGCTCACCAATGTCACAGATGATATATGTTATGTGCAAAAAGATCACTCAGAGATGGCAAGGTTCTGCAAATGTTCCCATTTGTAGGTGATATTACATTATTTGCAGAGCCTCCAAACACTCTAACACCCTCTCAATGAAATCCAAAGTACCACAAAAGAGATCAAGTGGTCTGTCTGTTAGAGAAACAAGAGAGATCAGATATTACCTAGACTTTGAGATAACAGCAGACATACAGCTATATGTGTAGCCTTTTTAATTGATCTTTGCAACATGTATATATCTGAGAGAAAAAAAGTACA
The DNA here is from genome assembly GCF_028583685.1 of Petaurus breviceps papuanus. Taxonomy (NCBI): domain Eukaryota; kingdom Metazoa; phylum Chordata; class Mammalia; order Diprotodontia; family Petauridae; genus Petaurus; species Petaurus breviceps. The sequence continues at coordinate 2,103,005 of NW_027187251.1, forward strand.
GACTGGTAACAAGCTGGGCCCAGAATTGGAGTAAAGTATTCACCAATATTCTTCTGGAGATGGAACACAAAACTATCTTTAGAACTAAAATTAAAAGCAGGTAAATACATAATGGGTAGCTGTATGAAGAGCCATAGTAGGCTATATGTTATTAATTATTACCTACATAGGAAAAGTGGCATAAAAGACAAAAAAGGACATGTATAACCTATCTCTTTTTATGGTCACACAAGTATTGAAAATGAGAAACAACAGGTGAACAGCAGAATTGTATGTAATACATTCCAGATATAAAAAAACAACAACAACCAGATGAAAGTTTCTCTGTTCTGTTAGGTGGATCATTCTTAAAGGATTTATGAAGATTGATGGACAAGACTCAGAATGAGAAAACAAAGAAGGATTGAAAGCTATTTCAATGGAAGGTATGCCCAAACCAATGAAATTATGATATGAAAGTATAGTAAGATTCCAATTTCCAGGTAGTTCAGAAGTATGTCTATACCTATGAAATAACATGATTTAAACATAGGACACACCATTAACTTTGACATGGTCAACTACATCATTGCAGAATATTAGAATATCCTTGGGACAGTAGTGAATTATAAAGCAAAACAAAATTTTTCAATAGCTGTCAGAATCTCAATCAATGATTTTGTTGAACACTTTTACAAAAATTCAATGAAAACAGTGTAGAAGTTGCATTCCCTGTATGCTGCTTATATTTGATGAAAAGCAAAGTATCATATCTATTATACCACACTGTGGTCTCAAGTCTCACCATAAATCAGGGAATATTAAAATAGAGCTTATAAAATTAACCTAAATGGTTATTTGCCAGAAATAGTATACAAAATGACCTGGTGGTTGTTGTAGTCAATTTCCTTACTTTTAGTCTTAAAGAATGGTAATATTAGGCCATGAGTTCTTTAAATGTTATATCATTTATCTATTGAGGAAAAGTAAGTGTAGATAATTACACAGCATCTTCTTCCTCTACTCAAAAGATTTTAGCAACTACATAGTCAGGTCATAAACACCCTAACATGCATAAGGAAAAAAATACCAGTCTGTTTTCATTCCTTATATGACCAACTCTGTCTCCAAATATGAGCTACATTTTGATAAGGTGTTAATATTGTTAATAGTACTGTATCATAATATGAGGAAGGGAATAAACATTTATATACTATTATTTGCTGGGCACTGTATTAAGAACTTCACAAATATTATCTCATATGATTCTCACAACAACTCTGCAAGGTAGGTGCTGTTAATAACTGCATTTTATATTTGACAAAACTGAGGCAAATAGGGGGTAACTTGCCCAGGGTTACAAAGCTAGTTCTGAGGCCAGATTTGAACTCACATTTTACAGACTCCAAGCCCAGCATTCTATTCACTGTGCCACTTAACTATGTCTATGCAATTGCTCACATTATGTAGTGCTTAAATGTTTTCAAAATATTTTACATATATTATCTTATTGGCTAGACTGCTTTATGTTTTTTCAAAAAAAGGGTCAAATTTAGATACTGACTTACATTTGGCATCTGGGATGCTATGATATGGAGACCAGACAAGCATTCCTCCATTGTCTTTATCTGTGTACTTTGTAGCACCTGTAATAAAAATAAATCATTTTGAGTTCCACAGATCCCATTAACATTTTAAAAAAAGAATAAAAAGATTAAGTTTTAGTTTTACTTTGGTCAGGTATGTACAAAAGGACAGAACAATAAATTTAAAAAGAGAAAGCTATATAAGAAATATGTAATAACACCTTATTAGGGAATCTTTATTAATGGATTTTCCCATAAAACTAAAGTTTACCCCTTTAAGTATACAAAAATCTCTTATAAGCATTTTTGCTGGAAGTATTTCCAAAATAAATGATATATATTCTTGCCTTCTTAAATAGTTTGTACTAATTTTTTTTGATGACTCAGATTTATTATGTACATAATATTTGGTATTTACATATCTACTTTCATGTATGATTTCCTCATTACAATATATGCCCTCTTCCTGGTTAGGAACTGTTTTGGTTGTAAGCACCTAACAGAATGCTTAGCACATAGTTAACACTTAAAAAAAATGTTTACTGATTGCTCTATTACACTGTGCTATAATGGTGATGCTTTCAGTAATTCTGAATTGTAGGTTATGATTGTTGCCTTCTACATCAAATGGATCCCCAAACTACTATACTTTTGAGTGCTAGTTTTTGTTGTTTTAAAAAAAATTTTCTCTCTTGCTCACTTCTTGCTCAATGTGCCTTCTAATTTGCTACTTTTAATATGGTATATACAGCTAAAAAGCCAGATGAACAAACTTGTGAGAACTGTATATAAGTAAAAGAATACCTATAAGAGAGACCTGTCAAGTCATCAGTCAGCATGTATTCAGCACATGAACTCTGTGACCAAAAAAGGCTTATTTCCCTTCTCCCTATCCTCTTGTTGCAGTGGTCAGAATGTTGAATTTGAAGTCAGGAAGACCTGAATTGAAATCTTGCTACAGATACTTACTAGTTGTGTGACCATGGGTAAGTCACTTAACCTCTCTATATCTCAGTTTCCTCATCTGTAAAATGAGGGTGTTGAGTTCAATGGCTTTGAAGGTCCTTCAAAGATCCTTTCCAGCTCTTAATCTATGATTCTATAGATTCCTAGAATGTTTCAAATAGTTAAGGATTTTAGGTAGGCTGTTACTATGCCAATTTATTAAATTATGTGCAGAATATAATGTTGTAGCATCTTTAAGGATGAAAAATTTAAAAGCTATCCCAAGTAATGAAAAGAATTAAAAAAATTATCTAATATTATTAGCTGATATTTATGCAGGGTTTTAAGGGTTACAAAATATTTTACATACACACTCTCATTTTATTCTTGTGATAATCCTGTAAGGTAGATAACATATTTGTCATTATTTCCTTTATTTTATAGATGAAGAAAAACACTCAGAGAAGTTAAGTGATTTGTCCATGGTACCACAGCTAGGAAGTATCACAAGCAGGATTCAAATCCAGGTTTCTCATCATTCCAACTCCAATGCTCTACTATAACATGCTGACTACTTAAAGGGAATTTGGAAGTAAAATTGACACAAATGGCAAAACTGCAACATGCCTGGAATAAAAAAAAAAAACCCTCACAAAATCTTGTAGAGTAGGAGGTAAAACTACTGCTTTGAAAACACAGTGCTATTCCTAGAGAATGTACCTATCACCTAAAGCATTTCTGCTCCTCTATTCCTCTCCCCACCAAAATGGCATTGCAATATCTATCACTACAATTATTTTCACTGCCACAATTGCTATGGGAAAATTTTGTGTAGCTGTATACTGTTACATTGTGACTAAATGTGAAACTAATTGTTACAAAGTATAACTATAGTAACATGTAAGGAAAAATTAAGAGATAAGAAAACTGAGGAAACTATCAAATTATTATAGATCCACACCTAGACATATTGGAAAATAAATGACTTTTAAAGAAAATAAGTCTCAATTATAATTTATGCTGAATTTTTAAAAAGGTTGTCCTTGGACCCTAAGAAAAACGAAGCGACTCTGTGGTTTTGGAAAAGACAAGTTTTTTTTTTTAATTATTTAATGTAAAGCAGTTTTTAAGTGGTTCAATAACCTAAGGCAATCAAATGCTTGATTAATATCCTATAAGCAAAATCTAGTTTCCAATCAGATGAAGTTATAAAACTCTAATCAAATATATTGTTGCTATGTCTTTGTGATTACAATAAACTTTAAGATTTGAAGATGTGACTGGGTTCTTTCGCACAATGCATTGGAATTCTAGAGGAATGAGTCAAATATCATTAAGAGCAAAGTAACCTAAAAATCTTAAAAGTCACATTACACATTTCAAATGTAGTTTTCTATCCCACTATTGCTTTAAATAGTCCAAAAAATCTGAAATAAAAGTGTCCTCATTAAATTTCTCTTCCTAAACAGATATATGCTGGTTTATTATTACAGGTTGTAAGAATGATGACAGTTTTCCCTGAAAATTCTTACCATTGTAATTAAGGGTCTGATCCAACAGAAACTGGCATCCACAGCAGCTGTTCCACTGAAGCACGACAAGCTTCTTCAGCTCTACAGCTGTGAGGACTAATAGCTATTCTAATATGGAAAAATCCCATTTAGTAGCAGTGGAATGCCTAATTAGACATTTCATATTGTCCTTTGCCCAGCCCCAAGTCAGAATCCACAGTTTTCAATTGCTACATGTGGCAACCAAGCCGAGAAGATGATATTGGTGTTCTCAGGCATTCTACTAAATTTATTCAATTTATTCTTTAGTAATTTTACTTCTCAATAAGGGTTCTTTTTTGCCTTGTTGGTCGACTGAGAAAAAGTGATGAGACTATGACTCCAAAAGCATGATGCTCACCCTGACCCCATGAAAGTGAGAAGGGACAGGAGAAATGACCTTTTGTCCTTTCTGTCTACTCTCAGACCATATTTCTCTCCTAGAAAGCAGCAAAAGAACAAAAACAAAAAAAGCTAGTATGCAGAACTTAAAATACCATATGCTTGTCCCATTAGAAGGCTGGCACCCTGTAAGGTTTCTTTCTCCTTTCAGGAGCTATAATGATTAAGAAAAATAAGAGGTCCTAAACCCAGTGTTTGGTTTTAACTTCTAACTTCACATTATCTGTTTTATGGTAGTGCTTATACCTAGCCAGCACACAGCTAAACTAATGATAATTGAGTATGGATTATCCATAACACACGAGAAGAGATACTACTCTGTTATCTTCTAAATGGACACAAAAGTAATCCTTCAAACATCATCATGAAATGTATATACTTCTGAAAAACTTAAGTGAATTAATATAAAAAAGAATAAAATTCCTTATATTTCAGTTCCACCAGAAATGTTTAAGGTCTTCTTAACCACTTTTGGTGAGGCAGTTATGATAGTAACAAACTGACATTTATATAGTGATTTAAGGTGTACTAAATAGTTTACAAACATTATCTCATTTGAACCTAACAACAACCCTGTGAATGAGGTAGTTACTATAGATTACCAAACTCATTTTACATTTGAGGAAACCAAAGGTCAAGGAGGATGAGTAGATTGCTCATGGTCACCTATCTACCACAAATATGTGTGAGCAGCAGCATTCAAGTCCACTGTTCCATCCTAAGCATATAATGGTGGGAATAAGAAGACTCTCCCAAAAAGTGAGTCAGTGGCATTCCTCTATCAAGTAAAATGAAAACATCTGTTAATCCTTAAGATTTTGTTTTCTGAACATATACTCACAATGTTCATGAACAGGATATTAAACAAAAAAGGTTTAAATATTGATAATTTCATAAGACTTCTCTGTGCACACAGCCCATACTCAAAATCTGACCAAACTGAGAAAAGATCAAAATAGAAGCTACATAAGAAGCAGAAAATCTGAAATTCAGGCAGTGAATTATGAAGACTATAGTTAGGGTTACTTTATTTACTAAGGCTATCCCTAAAATTTTTCTTTCATTATTTTACTAAAACCTTATTCCTTCTCATTACTTTTAACTATGCAAGATAACATCTTCTCTATTCCCTTAAAGATTCTTATTCCTCATCACTTGTTCCCTTTGAAATTTCATCTTTCAAACTCCTACCTCTCACTAAAAACCAGATAGCTTCTGATCCAAGCAATTATGGATTTCAAAAACTCAGTCCCAAATGATTTGGTAAGATATGAACATAAGTAAATATCACCATCTTGATGACAACCAAGGATATTGAGAGAAATATGAAAATTGAAGACAGGAGCCAGGACTATGATTAAGTAATAGGAATAACTTCTAAATTTTAACCAATAAAATATATTTATTCTAAATTTTAAAATTTAAAATATGCTGTAAATTTGACTTCATTATGTTGAGTTGATGAAGTATAGTTGAATAAAAACATAGTACTTACTAGAGTAAAATTAGGTGATAGGACTATGTTCAAACAGCATTTGACAGTACCTGTCAAAATCGAAGAGACATGGCAGGTGCCTGATAATTAATCTTTAGTTGACAGTTGACTTCACATAAATTTTAGTGCTGGCCTATTCTGGTTACCACCTTGTAGGATCATTAAGAGATAGGGAAATAAACTGTGTAGAACTTAACTCACAGGGAGCTATCATAACATTTATTCTCTACTACCAAGGGAGGTCATACCAATTTTAATCTATGAAATGAAGAAACAGAACCTTGATGATTTAAATATAGAAAATAACAATTTAGTGATTTTTCAGAAGTTTTTGTTCAAATGAAAATATACAACTAAAATAAGATTATTAAGACTACCAAAAAGTTAGATAATCCAAATAAGAATACATTAAATCACCTACAATTCTTTAATTTATGCCTTCAATAAAACACAACCTACTAAGTTTGCACCCTCAAAGTAAGTATGCTTATTTTGAAATGTATTTAAGATTTCTTTTTCTATTTTTAAATAAATTCTTTTCAGTAATCAGTCCTTGGCATGCACGGCTTTGTTCCGGCATGAAGTATGGCTTTCAAAGAGATGACACCTCATAAACCTGATCAGAAAGGAGAATAAAATTATTTAGGTGGGTTTACAAGTCAAAATCTATTTGGTTAACATATATCCACGTTAAAGAATTTATGGAATATTTCTGGTTTCAGGTGATGAGTTACTGTAAAGAAAACACCTTTATAAACTTAAAGGAAGCAGAAGGCAATAAATTTGCTAGGTGTGTAAAAGGCGGCAGACAAATTCTCTAACCTTTCCAAGGGCATTCTGACAGGCAAAGCAAGTGAAGTATCCTTAGTTGCTACAAGCTGGACTTTATCTGGTAGTCATATTAAATATACAGCTACCAGTTGCACAGATAACAATAAAGAAGATTGCACTTTCACAAAACATTTAACATGGCTTCAGAAGACTTACCATAAATAGTACATACATTTATTTATATATCAAATAATATTTGATGTTCTGTCACTTAAATGACAACAGAAATGGAAGACAGCACTCTAGTTCAACTATTTTTGTAGCTGTACATAGAAAATAAGCTATATGCCTTTTTGTTGAAGTTTTCCTGTCACAAATATGATACATCTCTTTTTCTGTTTGCTTTGGGAAAAACTAAGTGACCTTCAATGACCTTATCAATTTATACGGGCCTAGCATAGGAAGAAGCTAGGGAATGTATGTATTAGAAGGAAGTCCAGGACAACTACAAAGACTGCTCCCAACATCCTTCTTGTTTATTTGTACCAAATAAAATACATTATTTCATCAAGAAAATGAAAATAAGTTATATAGGAATAAAATAACTTAAAGGATGCCATCCTGACTTAAGACAAGTTAAAACTGGTAAATTAAGAAGAAATGGGATAAAACTGTAATTAAATGACCTCTTAATTAATAATCTGTCCTCAGTCTTAAACTACAGGGGGTCGAGAGAAAAAATGTGATCCCCATCAAGAGGCTCCCACAAGGGAGTCTCCACATGAGGAACTCTCATCCAATCCCCTTCCCAGCTGACATCCCGTGACCACCATGGAGCTTATTTGGAGAAAAGTAGACTGGGAGCCCGAAAGCTGGGCTGGCAAAGGGCGCTAGAACCTGGCTGCTCACTGAGAAAATGTCTCCTTGGCAGCTGCAGCCACCGTCCTGTGGTCTGACTTCCTAGGGCTGACTAGCAGACGAGGTGTGCCTCTGGCGTCTCCCCACCCCCTTTTCCCCTCCTCTCAGCAGCTCTTAAGAGTCTGCAGAGGCGCCTCTACCGAGGCTACTCCACCTTGCAAAAAAAAAAAAAAATCCTGTCTGCACTCAGCTCAGAGCTTGCCTTCCGACTCAGCAGGGTGACAGTAGCCAAGCAGTAATTCACCGCCCTTGCAGAACACATCCATTTCATTGCTAGCGGCAGGTTATCAAGCAAGAAATAGATTTTTATTTTTTTCTCCCCCCCCTCAACTAATTCTTTATACTCTCTCCGCTTTGCGGTACCTCCTCCCCAAAGCAAATTTGGGGGCTTTGCCTCAAACACCCTTTCCCCCACCAATTCGGATGCTTCTCCACTGTGTAAAAGATGTTTCTGCTTCCTCTCACCCAGACCTGCTTGGGCTCCTTGGGTGGAGCAGAGATCCTTCAAGTGGCCTCCAATGGGAACCATGTTAACCTTGCAAAGCACAGCTTTCACACCCCTCTGCCTATAAGCCTTCTGTGTTACAAGCCCTCCAACCCTGACAGCCTTCCAGACAGAAGACGCCTAACCCATCCCATCCCCACCCTCCTATATCCACTTTAGCCAGTTATCCCATAGACGCCCCCTCCCACTCCCACACTCATCTATTCCACCCCAAAGTCAATGTAACAGAAGAAAAAAAAGAGCCAGAATTTTTTTCTTAAGCAAATACCGAGATATTTACCAGGATCAAATTCAGGGATCCGAGCTTGGTATTCGGCGCCGACTCTCATCCCAACATCTGCAAAGCAATACAAAAATAAATAAATAAAATATTTTTTAAAAAGAAAAGGAAAAAAGCACTTAATAAAAATTAAAATTGTATAAGGTTGGAAAGAAGGAATGTGGTGGGTGGGAAAATATTAACTCCAAGCCCCCGGTGAAAGAGATGCAAATGAGGGGGCCTGGGGTGGGGAGGGAACACTAATGGGGGTAGAGGAGGGGAAGAGGGGGTCGCGGTGGGTGCTGCTGCTGCGGCTGCACTGCACCGGGAGTTCGAGGCTACCGCAGCGCCCGGGCTCGGAGGGGAGGGAATAGGGAGGGGGGAGGGGGTTGGGGGAGGGGAATGAAGAAGGGGGAGGGGAGCGGGGGAGCGGGAGGGCTGGCGGGGAGGAGTTCGAGGCTACCACCGTGCTCGTCGTCGCTGCTGCAGCCGCTCTCGGGCTCCGAGTAGTGGAGCCCGCCGTTGGTGGACGAAGCGCCGCCGCCGCTGCCGGCCGGGCTCTTGGTGTTGCCGTTGGCCGTGCGGTTCTTCCCCAGGAACTCAGGCCCTTTCTCCATCATGCCGGGCATGGTAGAAGGGGGGAGGGGGGAGGAGGTGAGGGGGGAGAGGTAGGCGTCTGGGAGAAGGGGGGAGAGGGCTCCTGAGTGAGGGAGGGAGAGGGAGGAGGAGTGGAAGGAGGATGAGGAGGGGGAGGTGGAGGAGGAGGAGGAAGGGGGAGGAGAAGGAGGAGGAGGAAGGAGGAGGGAGGAGGAGGAGGAGGAAGAGAAGGAGGAGGGTGTTAATGTGGAGCCGCCATAACCGCCCCGGTCAGGCAGTAGCGCAGTCGCCTCACAACAACCCGCCCCTGTCCCGCCTCCCCTCGCTTCTCCTCCCCTGCCTCCGCCCCCGGGGCCCCCGGGCTGGCCTCGCTCCTCAGCCTCCCTCCCCGCCGCCAAAGCGGCTGGTATCACTCCGCCCCACGGGGAGGATCCGGCTGCGGGCGGGGGGCGGGGGGAACGGGTGGCCCGAGCTGGGAAGGGAAGGTAGGAAAGGGAAAGCCCAGCTCCTGAAGAAGGCTCTGGCCAACCCCCAACCCAGGCCGGGCAAAGCCACAGGCGGGGCGGGGCCGGGCGAGGCAACAGCTCTGGCGCCCTTACATGGAGAAGGAGGCGCGCTGGGGGCTCGCGTTTGCCACCCGAGTTGAAGGTGGAGTTGGGGGGCAGGGGCGGGGGCAGGACTCTTTGCAGTCGCTGGGGCGGAAGGAACTCGGGGCAGTCCAAGGGAAGGGAGGTCCGTGAGACGGCCGCTTTCAGTCTGGAGGAGAAGGTGGAGGAGGCTGCTTCGGCGGCGCAGGCGGATGGGCCGCGGGTGGGGTGGGGAGGGGACTGGGAGGGAGGTGGTCTGTAGTACAACCCCCTCTGTCCCCCGGATGGATGCTGTGCGCTCCAATTCCCGACCCCGAGATTTCCTTTGCGGGCCAAGCCGCAGCCGTCCAGCTTCCGTTTGCTCCCCATGGGGTCTGGGTCCTGAGCCTCAGCCCCTGAGAAGGGTAGGCTTTCTTCCGCTCGCTCTCCTGTTAAGCCAACAGCTCCCAAAAGTGAGATCTTATTCATTTTTTAAGTCCTTCTCTGGGTTCAGCACCTGGGGGCGGAATCCCTGGAGGCTGAGGAAGGTGAGGAGTTATTTCTGGGCTGGGTCAGTCAGCTGTGTATTGTCTCTAGGATTTCCTCCTTTTCTTCCTCCTTCTTTAGTTTTTGTTCTTGTTATTTAACATTTATGGAGTGATGGAGAAAGGGGAAGATAAGATTTGGAAAGGCTCCCAGCCCTGTTGGCTCAGAGTCAGTCCTTTAAAGACAAGCCAGTCGGAGGAAGGCTGTGGGAGAGAAGGAGTCAGGGTTTAGCCCTGGGCAAGAAGTGAAGAAAAGAGTAGTTTTCTGGAGGTGTTTTTCAGTCCTGAAGTCACCCTTTGAGGTGTCAGCTCTAAGTGAAGAAAGAAGTTAGGCCAGGCAAAAGAAAGCGTGGGAGAATGCCTGTCTAGTATCCCATCCCCACCCCCACTCCTTGACTATTCCTAGATTAGGAGAGAAAGGAAAGGATTCACGTGAGCATTATCAATGTTGTAACTTGATGGTTTTTTCTTAGGTAGGAGGAGAGGTGAAGATGAATTTTCCAAAGTTTTTGCCCTTTCTGGACTTAAGGGTTTGGAATTCAAGCTCTTACCAGTCTAAATCCTTGACACTAATTTTTAATGACTCTAGGAAAGTGGACTCACTGGTCAAAGTCACTGGAGACTGTGGTATCAGAATGGTTTCAGGAGGTTTTAATTTTTTGATTTAGATATAATTTCCTGTGAATGTGATTTTTATTTATAATTGTTTTGAATTTAATGGGAAATATCCCTTTTTCCTAGAGGTAGCCTAAATTAACACAAGAAGGTTGCTTCTGTGTTAAGGACTTGCTAAATGTGGTAGGCTCTAGGGTTCATGGAAGATACAAAGATTCAATTCAACAAGGATAAGTTGTAAGACATTTCCCAGACACTTTGGGATTAAGGGTACAAAGCAAAATGAAAACAGTTCCAACACTTATGGAGTAACATTTTACTGGAAATGACACATCACCTCTGATTTCATTCATAATACTTAAGGGAGCTAAAATACTAATATACAACACTAATAAATATAGTGCTGAATAACGTATCAAGCATAAAATGGTATGTGAGTTACGAAAAGAAGAGTTATTTAGGTTTCATGGGGAATATAGTTGAGCTAAGTCTTCAAAGATAGGCCCTTCAGCAGCCAGATGGTTTAGGATATCAGAGCTAAAAAGGTGTGGTGACACTGCTTGCCCAGTCTTGCTGGACTGGGCACTCCCACAGCCTTTGTCTGCAGACAAAGCAGAACAGGTGCTCTCATGCAGATTCTGTACACATATGTGTTCTAAGTGTCTTACTGTGCCATCCTTAAGTACGTGGAACAAAAAGACTCCAAGTGGTTCTAATAATTCTGATTCTATCCAAGTTTTACATTACAAGACTTTTCTGATTGCTTCATGGCAAGGAACTCTAATGTGTGCTAACTCATTCAACAATAAATACTTATTGATCATTATGTATAAGTCATTTTGTCTTTTATCCAGTGGGGACCTAAAGTTAAATTCAAGCAAATAGTAAGTGCTTACATGGAAGGCAGTGTGCTACACTAAGTCGTACATAAATCATGGTCCTTATCCTCAAAGGATTTATAGTTTAGGAAGAGAGATAAGATAGCACAGCAACTATAATAGAAGGGAGAATGTGTTAAGTGTTATTTGAGAGACACAGAAAAGTATTATGAAGCTAGAGGAACTAATATTACATCTAGAGATGGTATTTTGGCTGGGCCTTGAAAGATTTTTACTATGGACTTTATGCTAAGTGGGAGGGGACAGCATTAAGGAGAGTTTATAGAGATAGAAAAGATATTTCTCAGGCAACAACAATTAGTCCATTTTGGGAGTTAGGGTACGTGAATGTACAAAAGAATAGTAAGAAATAAGATTACTAACAAAGGGGGTCAAGAAAATGTCTTTGAGACAATGTGTTCTTACATTAGGTTGCCTAAGTTAAGCCCTTTGAGACAGAGCTATAGTCTTTTGGGCCCTGCTCAGTAACTTTTAAGCGGAAGCAAAGGATCATAGAACTACAGGAGATCTTGGAGACCTGTATAGCCTCATCGTTTATGCAAGGGGACCTTGAGAGTTAAGGGATTTGTCCAAGGCTACAAGTTTGTGGCAGAACCAAGACTAGAGTCAGAGCATTCATCCTCAGTCTGGTGACTCCATCTTTATGCCACACTCTTCTTTAAAACCTGGTAGTGTTAATTTTCTGGACTATTAATCTCTTACATGCCCAGTCAAATTAAAAACTAATTGAGAGAATGGATAATTTCTTTATTCATCCAACAGGTATTTATTAAGCACATGTATGCTGGGTATCCTACTACCTGCTGGGTCTCAGACAAAAACAGTAGTTCTTGCCCTACTTTCTGTTGAGTTCTGCCCACACCAGCAACTACCTATTGGACATTTCCAACCGAATGTCCTAGTAGCATCTCAATCTCCTCATGCCCAAAGCAGAACTTATCATTTCCCTCAAATTCATTCCTCTTCCTAACTTCCTTATGGTACCTTTGGTGGTGGTACAATCATCCTGTTAGTCACCCATTTTCATAGCCTTAGATTCATACTTGACTTCTTTCCCCCTCATCCATCTCCCCATATCTGTTTAGTTGTCAAGTCTTTTGGTTCACCCCCACAAGTCACAGTTATCTTCTTTCAACTCACAACTGCCATCCTAGTTTAGACTGAAATCAGCTCCTAAACTTTATCAGTAGCTTCCTGTTGGTCTTCCTTCTTCCTCTCCATCTCCATCTCCACACAGCTACCAAAGTAGTTTTTCCTAAAGTACAGTTCTTAATACATCACTATCTTGTTTGAGAAGATACAAATAGCTTCCTTTTATTTACCTCTAGGGTCAAATAGACCTCAGATACACTGCTAGGGGTATATGGGGTGTTTAGGGGAGGGCTAGCACCTCTGGTGTGAGGCCTTACTGAGACCTTTTCAGGGCTACTCATCCATCTTTGTTATCTACCTTTCACCCAACTCCTAACTTACTCCAAGAAGCTGTAGCATGTGTAGTTGTCACACTTTAGTAAAACTCCCTCAGGAGATGGGCTAAACCAGGTTAAGGGTAACCAGCAGGCCTCAAACCTATGGGATGAGTTAGGGGGATATCTACCCCAAGCATGTGAAGACTCACCAGTGGAATGGGTGGATGAGAAAAATGTGTTTCGGTAGCCATGTAGACAGGTGAAACAAGTGCTGTGGAGTGCTTTGAACTTTGCCAGGTGTCGAAGATGTCAAAGTCATCCACTGCATCCCATGCTGTTGACAGTCATCTTGACTTTTGTCTTGCCACTGGACTTCAGTGACTCTGGAAGAGAGAGTAAGGCTGATGACTGTGCAACTCTGCCTCCCTTGAATCCAATTCACTCGCAAATCAAGACTTCGTGTCCCTGATGTCATGAAAGAAAGATGAAGGATGAAGGTCAAATACAAATCCCTCTGGCAGCCCATCACAATCTGGCTCTCTCACCCTCTTTCCCCCAATTTAGTGCATATTACTCCTGTTCATACATTCCATGCACTATCCACAATGGCCCACTTGATGTCTTGCTCATACACAGAATTCTATCTTCTATCTCCATTCCTTTGCACAGGTTTCCTTGCATGCCTATAACACACTCCCTTCTCACCTCTGCCTATTTGAATTCCTAAATTTTTAAAAGTTTTGTTTGAGGCACCACTCTCTACATTGCCTTTCCTTCTCCCATTCCACACATTCCCTTGTGTTTTCATTGGTTTTCTTTTGGGTGGGGTAGTGAGGGACTGCATCTGTGTTTTCATTGATATAGGGAAAGGAATTAGCATTTATTAAGTACCTACTATGTGCCAGTGCTAAATGTTTTACAAATATTTTTGTTTGATCCTCAGAATTCTGTGAGGTAATGCTATTATTATCATTCCCATTTTACAGATGAGGAAACTGAACAGGTAGAGATGAAGTGATTTGTCGAGGGTCACATAAGTAGTAAGTGTTTGAAGCCAGACTTGAATTCAAATATTCTTGACTTCCAAGAGCAGCTCTGTGGCACAGTGGATAGAGTACTAGGCCTGGAGTCAAGAAGACCTGAGTTCAAATCTGCCCTCAGACACTTACTAGCTGTGTGAACCTGGGCAAGTCACTTAACCCTGTTTGCCTCAGTTTCCTCATCTATAAAATGAGCTAGAGAAGGAAATGGCAAACCACTCCAGTATCTTTGCCAAGAAAACCCCCAAAAGGGGTCATGAAGAGTCAGATATGACTGAATAATAGCAACAACAACTTCCTAACTCTGGGCCCAGTGTTCTATCCAATGCCCCATTTAGCTGCTTCTGTAAAAGGGAACTCCTGTTGAACTTCTACAACCAATGTAGTGTGGCACCTATAAACTGTGGTCTGAGTAGCCTGGGGACACTGGAAAGTTAAGTGACTTGATGAAGCCCTTGTTGACTTGAACTTGAATCCATATATTCCTGCCTTAGAAGACAACTATATATCCAATATTCCATGCTGCCTACAAAAGTATTTATTTTGTATATCGTTTGTATCAAGTTACAGCTGTATGTGTCACATACTCTTGTGTGCACCCACATGCACACAGAATATCAGCCCCTTGAGAGCAAGGACTATGTTTATCTTTGAATCACTAACAAAATGCTTAATCTATAGTAGGTACTTAATACATATTTGTTGATTGATTGACTAAAAGAATTTGCCTTCTATTTGGGGAAAATAATATTCACAGAAAATGTACTACACATACACCTATATATACATAGTAGTTACAAAGTGACTTCTAGAGGTAGGGTACTAGCACATGGGGGAATCTGAGTCAGTTTTCTGTAGGACCTCAGCTAAACATCTCTAGGAAGCTAGAGATTTTTTTGAGATAGAGATTTGATGGTGCATTCTAGGCATCTCTGTGCTAGTACAAAAATGGGAGATGGAACATTGTGTGTGAGGATCAGCGAAAAAGGCTGGTTTGGCTGAGCCAAAATGTGAAAGAAAATAACATGCAGTAAACATGGAAAGGAAGGCTGAAACCAGATTGTAAGGGACTATTTAAATGTCAAACAGGAGTTTGTATTTTATCTTAAAGGTAGAACAGAACTGCTAGAACGGGAATGCCATGGTCAGAATTTGGCTTTAAGAATATCACTTTGGCAGACTGCACTTTGTATTCCCAGCATCCGGTATATAGTAGATACTTAATAAATTTTTGATGGTGATTAAAGCTTTTAGGTTTCCAGGGAACCATCTAGTATTCTGAAGTAGGGATATCTTCCTTATACAGTACCTGGCATAAGATTTAAACATAGTCAAAGAAAGATAGCTGTGCCTACCACTGACTATAGAAAATAAATATTTCTTTGAAATCCCTTAAATTGTATAATGTGATTTTCCAGAGATTGATAAGAGTAGATAGAATGCAGATACTTTCATCTGTAACTGTTTTAGATTCTTAGAGCAGAAGCTCTACCAAGGGCCAATCGAGGAGGGTATGGATGCCTCCAGAATAAGAAAGACCTCAGCTTCTTGTAAGCAACTTGAGTTGACAAATTGTTGACTTTGCACTCCTTGTATATCAGCTTCCTGATCTTCAACACATTACCTTGGCATTTATTCCTAATTTGCAATTGACCCACCTCTCCTCTCAGCCCCTTGGGTATTGGTGCTTCTGGTAATGGACCACACTTACTATTCTTTGGATTCCATCCTTCTTTTCTAGTCTCCAGCTTCAGCTTCTTCTACCCCTGGAGAGGATTACTTTTCCCCTAACCTGGATATTACTCCAGTTACTGTAATGCTCTGGTCCTGCTTCACATGATCCATAATATATAGCAGTGTTCTAGTTTCTGAATTTATTTTGCCTGTGCTTCCTTGAAAGGGATAAAGTAATATTCTGAGGGGTTTCTTTTTTATACAGAGACAGTATCTGTTTCCTCTTTGAATTGGCTTCCTAGGAGTAATATAACTTTAGCTGGCCTTTATAGAAAAGATTATATACTTCCATTTTGAACAAAGATATTTTCTTCTTTCCTAACCTCTAATACAATGCTTTCTACATAAGTACTTAGTGTTTGTTTAATTAAATTATGAAATTCAATAGGTATAAATATAAAGTCTTATATTTTAGGCTCAAAGAGTCAGCTATACAAGTATAAGATAAGAGGCATTGTTTGCAGTTTTTTCCAAAAATAAATCTGGCATTTTTAGTGCACTGCAAGTTCAGTGAATCAGTAATGTTATATGACAGCCAAAACACGAATGGGCAGTTTTAAGAGAGTCATAGCTCCCAAGAGTTAGGAACTGACATAATCCCTCTGTACTTTTCCCACTGCATCTGGAAGATCATATCCACTTCCAGGCACCACAGTTTAAGGACATTGATAAGCTGGAGAACATCCAGAGGAGAGCTATAAGAAGGATGAAGGGATTATAGTCCATATCACAGGCTGATCAGTTGAAACAACTGGGGATGTTAGGCATGGAGAAGACTGGGAGGTAGGTATGGAGAGACATGATACCTGTCTTCAAGTTTTTAAAGGACTGCTATGTGAAAGAGAAATTATACTTCTGTTTGTCTTCAGAAAAAAAAGCCAAGAGCAGTGGGTAGAAATGGCAAAGTGAGAAATTTAGACTTGATCTCAGGAAAAACTTACTTTTAAATCTTATTTAATATTTTCCCCAATCACATGTAAAAACAATTTAAACTATTTTTTCTTTCAAATTTTGAGTTCCAAATTCTCTTTTCCCCTTCCTCCCTCCCCCAAGTAATTTGCTTAGGTTATATATATGTATTCATGCAAAACACATTTCTATGTAAGTTATTCTGTGAAACAAAAGACAGACAAAAATATCCCAAGAAAAATAAGGAAAGAGTATCTTTGATCTGAATTCAGGTTCTTCCTGTTCTTTCTCCAGAGATGTACAGCACCTTTCATCATAAGTCCTACAGAATTGTCTTGGATCATTATATTGTGGGGAATAGCTAAGTTACTTGTAGCAGATCATCATACAATATTGTTGTTACTATGTGCAATCCTCTCCTGGTTCTGCTCATTTTACTTTGCATAAGTTCATGTAAGTCTTTCTGTGTTTTTCTGAGAGCATCCTGCTTATCATTTTTATTCCATCACAATCATACAGCAACTTGTTCAGCCATTCCCCAATTGATGCACATCCCCTCAATTTCCAGTTCTTTGCCACCACTAAAAGAGCTGCTATAAATATTTTTGTATATATAGGTTCATTTCCTTTAAAAAAAATTTCTTTGGGATGCAGACTTAGTAGTAGTATTGCTTGGTCAAAGGGTATGCGTGATTTTATAGCCCTTTGGGCAGTTCCAAATTGTTCTCCAGAATGGTTGAATCAGTATACAACTTCATCAATAGTACATTAATGTTTTAATTTTCTCACATCCCCTCCAGCATTTGTCATTTTCCTTTTCTGTCATATTTGCCAATCTGACAGGTGTGAGGTAGTAGCTCAAAGTTGTTTTAATTTTCATTTCTCTCATCAATAGTGATTCAGAGCATTTTTTATATGACTATAAATAGCTTTGATTACTTTCTCTGAAAATTGCCTGTTCAAGTCTTTGACCATTTATCAATCGAGGAATGGCTCTTATTTCCATAAATTTGACTCAGTTTTCTATATATTTGAGAAATGAAATGTTTATCAGAGAAACTCACTATAAAATTTTAACTATAATGATTATCAGGTATGTATTTTCTTCCATCCTATTTTCCTCCTATTTATCCTTCTCTCTCTCCTTTTACTCTCTTTATTCTCAGAAGTGTTTTGCTTCTAACTTTTACCTTCCCCAAACTGCCCTCCCTTCTACCATCTCCCCCCTCCTCTTATCCCCTTCATTTCTTGCTTTCCTGTATTATAAGATAGATTTCTACACCCAACTGAGTGTGTATATTATTCCCTCTTTGAGCCAATTCTGATGAAAGTAAGGTTTATGTGCTTCCCTCCCCACTTCCCCCATGTTTCCCTCCACTGTTAAATCTCTTTCAGTCCTCTTTTATATCAGATAATTTATCCCATTATACATCTCCCTTTCCCCTTCTAGTGCATTCTTCTTTCTCATTCCTTAATTTATTATTTTTTTTAGCTGGTAATACCATCATATTCAACTCATACCTCAGCTTTCTGTCTATGTATACTCCTTCTAATTGCACTAATGAGAAAGTTTTTTAGGAGTTATCAATATTTTCCCATGTAGGAATATAAACAGTTTAATCTTATCAAATCCCTCACTATTTCTCTATCCTGTTTACTCTTTTATATTTCTTTTGCATCTTGTATTTGAAAGTCAGCTTTTCTTTTTTCTTTTTGTTTTTGGAGAGCAGTTGGGGTTAAGTGACTTGCCCAAGGTCACATGGCTAGTTTTTGTGTTAAGTGTCTGATGTCAGATTTGAACTCAGGTCCCTCCTGACTCCAGGGCCGGTGCTCTATTCACTGTGCCACCTAGCTGCCCCTGAAAGTCAGCTTTTCTATTTAGCTCAGGTCTTTTCATTAGAAATGCTTGAAAGTCCTCTATTTCTATGAATGTCCATTCCCCTCTAAGGATTATACTTAGTTTTGCTGGATAGGTGATTCTTGGTTGTAATCTTAGCTCTTTTTCCCTCTGGAATATCATATTCCAAGCCCTCTGTGATAGTAATGGCAATTAAAGATTCCCCTGCATTGGCTTGGTTTTCAAACTGATTGTGTTAAAACCCAGAGCTTGTTAATCCCACCTGTGGGATGGACTTGTTGATGTGAAAAAAGAGTCCTGAACTGGGAGGAGCTGGTGGTAGATTTGGAGAGACAAGAGAGAGGCAGGAGAACTTTTTGGAAGCAGCACCTCGTGGAGGCAGAGAGACTGAGAAGGATTGCTGAGAGCCACTTTGAATTGCCCTGGACTTTTGAGACCTGCCCCCTGATCTGCCAAGGACTGAGGAGACATGGCTGTTTTGCTGGTACTTTGTCTGTTTTGATGTTGTTTTGCCAGATTTGTCCACTGGTGAAAGATAGTCCTGTTGTTGAAGAAGTCCTGGAACCTGGCTTTTGGTTAAGAAGCCCTGAGACTGTCCTGCAGACAGAGAGTGAATACTGTCCACTGGTGAAGGGCAGTGCTGTTGTTGCAGGGGTCTGGAGACTGTCCTGCAGACAGAATGAATACTGTCCACTGGTGAAGGACAGTGCTGTTGTTGCATGGGTCTGGGAACCTTTCTGTTGGTTCAGAAGCCCTGAAGAAGGATTTTCTTGTTGTATGTTTACAGAAATCCTGGGAGAGGGTTTTGCTAATGTTTTCAGGGGTTCTAGGACTGTTCTACAGACAGAGGATGAATTCATGAAGGGACTGGCAATGTATCTTATGGCCTTGCTAAGCCTTGTCTCCCCAGGAACTAAGATTGCTGAGAACTTGCCTCTGTCAAGATGAAGAAAAGACCTCCATTTGGGTATTAAGTGCTGTGCTTAAACTTGATGTAATTCTGGGGTAGATTCAATTGTGATCCAGGGGTGGGGAACTTTTGACCTTTTTGTGTTCTGTGGTTGCACAAATGAATGTAGTTTATTTATGTTTGGAAACTAATCTCCATTTGAGAAGAGGGGTTTTGTGGTGGACTAAATGAAGGTATAGCCTAGGGGTGGAGTAGTATTTAGAACAGGGACTTTGTAATTGATTGAATGATTGGAAGGTCCTGGGGTGGGGTAGTACTTGGAGATTATTTAATCACACTTAGTAAATGCTGTATTTTGAATGATGTCATGTTTTGACTTTCTCTGTTCTTGGTTTGTCACTCAATAAAATGGAGAGCACCTATGCTGGTATTCTGAACCTTGGGAAGTTGCCTTTCCTTGGCATTACATTACACCCTCTGATTCATTAATGTAGAAGCTGCTGAATCTTGTATTATCCTGACTGTGGCTCCATGACATTTGAATTGTTTCATTTCGGCTACTTGGAGTATTTTCTCCTCCATCTAGGAGGTCTGGAATTTGGTTATAATATTCCTGGGAGTTTTCATTTTTAGATCTCTTTCAGGAATTGATCAGTGGGCTCTTATTTCTATTTTACCCTCTGGTTCTAGAATATCAGGGCATTTTTCCTTGATAATTTCTTGAAAATGATGACTAGGCTTTCTTAAAATCATATTTTTCAGGTAGTCCAGTAATTCTTAAATTATCTCTCCAGGATCTGCTTTCCAGGTCAGTTGATGACATATTTCATATTTTCTTCTTTTTTTTCATTCTTTTGATTTTGTTTGATTGTTTCTTGATGTCTCATAATGGCATTAGCTTCCATTTGCTCAATTCTAACTTTTAAGGAATTATTTTCTTTGGTGAGCATTCATACCTCCTTTTCCATTTGTCCAATTCTACTTTTTAAGGAGTTTTCTTCAGTGAATTTTTGTATATCTTCTCCCATTTGGCCAATTCTTTTTTAAAGACATTTTTTTCTTCATTAGATTTTTGTGCCTCTTTTACCATTTAGCCTATTCAATTTTTTAAGATGTTATTTTCTTTGGTATTTTTTTTGGGGGGGGCTTCCTTTACCAAACTGTTGACTCTTTTTTCATGATTTTCTTGCATCACTCTCATTTCTCTTCCAAATTTTTCCTCTACCTCTCTTACTTGATTTTTAAAACCCTTTTTGAGCTTTTTCATGGCCCGAGACCAATTCATATATATATTTTTTCCTTTGGATGCAGGAATTTTGACTTTGTTGTCTTGTGAGTATGTGTTTTGATCTGCCTTGTCACCATAGTAACTTTATATGGTCAGATTTTTATTCTGTTGTTTGTTCATTTTCCCAGTCTGTTTCTTGATTTTTAGCTCTATGCTAAAGTGAGGCTCTGTTTCCCATGTGGAGGGAGCTCTGTTCCAAGCTTCTGGTTTTTTATGGAACTGTATTCAGGGGCAGTTCTGGGGACCTATTAGTTTTTGGCTTTCCCAAGGTGGTATGATCTAGGGAGAGGTGTGTTCACCATTGTCCTGTACAGTGCACTGGTTTGTGATCAACCACAAGCACTCTTTGCAACCCTGCAACTGTGAGTAGGGTACCTACTCCCTTCAGCTGCAAGCTGTGCTATGCTAGCATTCCTCTTTGCACTGGGACTAAGACCCAGGACTGTGACCTAGATCCAAGAAAGATAAGTCTGAAGGAAAAAACAACAACAGCAACAACAACAGCAATGCAGTGCATTAGGAAAATGAGTGCCAATTTTGTGTCATTGAGCATAAATGCCAAGAGAGTTGAGAGAAGGGGAAATCATTGGTCAGGAATACCCACAGAAGGCAGGTTCATGGAGTAAATAGAATCTGAGCTGGTCCCTAACAAATTAGTAGGATTGGGAGGGGATAGGCAGTGAAATTTTAGAAATATGGAAAAGTATATGGTGATCAGTCAGACATCTTGTCATTGTGACAAGAATTCCCCTTCCTTCCTAAATTGCCATATGTGTACTGGAAGGATGCCAGGTCTGGCTGGGGGCAGAGAAACAAATATAAATGAGTTTCAGTTATCCTAATGCTCATGTCACATTACTATTCATATGAAATCTGCCAGCATTCGCTCTCTAGTTAAGCTGGTGTTCAAGAAAATGCTGCCAGAATTAGGTATAGAAGTAATAATAATTATAATAGCTAACATTTATATAATATTTTAAAGTTTGCTAAGAGCCTTATATATTTTCTTATTTGTTCTTTAAAAATCCTGTAAAGTAGATATTATTATCTCTCTTTTACATATGAAGAAACAAACTGGGAGAAGTAAAGTGACTTTCCCAGGATCAGAGGTAGTAAGTATCTTAGGTGAAAAGTTAGAACTTAGATCTTTCATACAGTTGCTCCAGCACTATTGATTGCAGCATCTACCTGCATTAAAAAAGGAAAAAAAAAGACTGAGCATGGGGTTAGTGATTTATATATGCTTTCTAAGAACTAGTATAGGTAAGTCCAGGGAGTCTCACCACCAAATTAGCCTCTGGGTGATGAATTTTTCTTCCAAAGTGGGCGGGGGGGGGAGAATCTCCTTAGATAAAATTTTAAAATACCTTTCCAGCTGAGGCATTCATCAAAAAGGCTGTGGGCATACTGATATATGACCTTAAAGCAAAATGACACTCTAGGATTTGTTTAATTACATTTTTCATGAAAAATAACATGCATAGCCGATACTGGATTGTGTGACATCTTAGAGGAACAAAAGTTGTTTGAGGTGCATTCAGTTTGAATTTAATGTCCTTATTCGTCTACATGAAAGAAAGGATGCTAGAAAGTAAAATTTGTGCTCGGACTTTTTTCAAAGTACTTTCCTTCCTTGTTATGTACCCTACCCTCTCCATACTATATTTGAATTTAGCATATACTATAAATTGAATATAGTCTATACTATAAAATTTTTCAGCTTTTAAGAATTTTCTCTGTCAGTCACTGAGAGCAGTGTTTTCCAAATGTGTGAATAATCCTTTTTTTTTATTTGAAAGTCACTGATGTGGGGGTGGAGTCAAGATGGCGGAGTAGAAGCGACCTCTGAGTGGCTCCACTTCCACCTTCCCAAATCAATGTAAAAAGGGGACTCTGAACAAACTTTGGAGCTGCAGAACCCACAAAATGACATAGAGAAGCTAACCTCCTACTGAGGACAGCCCAGCAGGCCGGCAGGAATCGGCCAGCACAGCACTCTGGGAGCTGAGCCCAGCCCCACAGAGAGGCATTAGCCCCAGGGCAGGCCTGACCAGCTCCTGGCAGGAGGGACTCCAGATCAGCAGCAGCTGTGGCCATTTCCAGAATTATTAACACATAGATGCGAAGGACAAAGTGAGAGGTCATTGTAGCCTGGACTTTGGAACCCAGTAAGTGGGAGTACCTCGGCTTTTGCCCCTGGGGCGAGAAGCCACTGAGACGCAGGCACAGCCAGCCAGGGCCACATGGCAGTTTCAGCTCCTGGCCTGCAGAGTGTAGGGGGACTAAAGCTCTTGCTTTAACCTGCTTGGATCTGTATTACAGTCTAGGGTGGAGGTTCTGGGGTGTGTTTACAGCTTGCCAGAGCATGTGGAGGCCTCAGAGAGGGAACCCATCTAATACCTCAGCAGCTGAGAAAACCCCAGCATTTGGGACGAAAGCTCCCCTGTCTGGTGGCAGAGTCCTACTGTGGCAAAAAGCCCAGGGGTCAAGTGACTAAGGGGCAATATGACCAGGCAAAGAAAACAAAGGAGACAGAAGATTCCAACATTAGACTCCTATTTTGGGGACAAAAAGGAGCAAAGCATGGAACAGGAGGAAGACAGTGAAGTCAGAACTCCTGCACCAAAAGCTTCAAAGGAAAATATGAGCTGGTTACAGGGCATAGAGGACCTTAAGAAGCAGATAAGAGAGGTGGAAGAAAAATTGGGAAGAGAAATGAGAACAATGCAATAAAATTATGAAATGAAAGTCAACAGCCTGACTAAGGAAAACACCACATTAAAAAATAGACTGGGGGCATCCAGGTAGCACAGCGAGTAAGAGCACCAGCTCCAGTATTGATGACCTGGAGATCGAATCCTGGGCTCAGACACTTAGCACCCACCCAGAAACACCTGGCTGTGTAACCTTGAGCAAGTTACTTAACCCCAATTGCTTAGGGGCGGTCAGGTGGCTCAGCGAGTAAGAACACCGCTCCAGTGTTGAGATGACCTGGAGATTCAATCCTGGGCTCAGATACTCAGCACCACACCCAGAAATAACTGGCTGTGTAACCTTGAGCAAGTTACTTAACCCAGATTGCTTTAAAAAAAAAATAGACTGGCTCAAATGGCAAAAGAGGCTCAAAAAGGCAATGAGGAGAAGAATGCCTTAAAAAGATGAATTTGCCAGATGGATAAAGAATCTTAAAAGCTCACTGAGGAGAACCATTCCTTCAGAATTAGATTGGAGCAAATGGAAGCTAATGACTTTATGAGAAATCAAGATGCTGTTAAACACATCCAAACAAATGAAAGAATAGAAATATCTCATGGGGAAAACCACTGACCTGAAAAATAGATTCAGGAGAGGTAATTTAAAAATTATTGGACTACCTGAAAGCCATGATCAAAGTAAGAACCTAGAAATCATCCTCCAGGAAGTTCTCAAAGAAAACTGCCCTGATGTTTTAGTACCAGAGGGCAAAATAGAGGTTGAAAGAATCCAGCGATCAGCTCCTGAAAACGATCCCCAAAAGAAAACTCCTAGGAATACTATAGCCAGGTTCTGGAATTCCTGGATTAAGGAGAGAATATTACAAGGAGCCAGGAAGAAACAGTTTACATATTGTAGAAACACAATCAGGATAACCCAGGATCTGGCAGCTTCTACACTAAGGGATTGAAGGACTTGGAATATGATATTTCAGAGGTCAAAGGAGCTGGGATTAAAACCAAGAATCACCTACCCAGCAAAATTGAGTATCATGTTTCAGGGGAAAATATGGTCATTCAGTGAAACAGAGGACTTTCAAGCATTCTTGATGAAAAAAACCAGAGTTGAATAGAAAATTTGACATTCAGATACAAGAAGCAAGAGAAGCATGAGAAGGTAAACAAGGAAAAGAAATCATAAAGAATTTATCAAAATTGAACTATTAACATTCCTACATGGAAAAACAATAATTTTAACTGATGAAACTTTTGTCAGTATGAAAATAGTTGAAGGGAATATATATATATATGTATATATATATATATACACACATATATATGTTTATATATTAGGGTATATGGGCATATGAATACATATGTGAATGTGTGTATATATGTTTACAGGTATACATAGATAGAGAGAACAGGACCAATTTAACAGGAAGGGATGATACTTAAAAGGTGAAATTACGAGGTGAGAGAGGAATATAATGAGAGGAGATGGGGAGAGACAGAATGGGGTAAACTATCTCATAAGGAAGAGGCAAGGGAAAATGGTTACAATAGAGGGGAAAAAAGGAAGGCAAAAGGAAATGGGTCAACCTTATTCTCATTGAATTTGGCTTGGGGAGGGAATGAAATACACACTAAATAGGGTCAGTGAAACAACTACTAAGTCTGTATCCCAAAGAGGGTAAAAAAGAGTGAATAGAACATATTTGTACAAAATATATTTATAGCAGCTCTTTTGGTGGTGACAAAGAATTGGGAATTGAGGGGATGCCCATCAATTGGGGAATGACTGAACAAGTTGTGATATGTGATTGTGACAAACTATGAATAGGATGATTTCAGAAAAATCTGGCAAGACTTAAGCAAACTGATGCAAAATGAAGCAAGCAGAATGAGAACATTTTATACAGTAACAGCAATATTGTATGATGACTAACTGAATTTCAAAGGACTTATGCTGAAAAATGCTATCTACCTCCAGAGAAAGAAGTGATGGAGTCTGAATGCAGATTGAAGCATGCTATTTTTCACTTTTTTGGGGTTCTTTTTGTCTGTGTCTTCTTTCACAAAATGAATAATATGGAAATATGTTTTGCATGATTGCACATGTATAGTATATAAAATTGCTTAATATCACAAGGAGGTCGGAGTTGGGGGGGGAGAGAAAATTTGTAACTCAAAATTTTAAAAAATGAATGTTATTTGGGTTTATATGAAATTAGGAAAAATTTTTTTTTAAAGGAAGAGACTTTAGGAGTTATCTAGAACAGTAATTTCCAAAGTAAAGTGCCTGTATCCTCAGCATGTCAAGGCATGACTCCAAGGAGTATATGATAAAGAAATTGTAGGGTAGAAAAGTAGGTTACATATCATATTTCCCACATAGCCAAATTCAGAGACTTTTCTCCTACACAATCCCACCATTTCTTATGCCCATTATTGCACTTCCCAAGGCCATATATGTCTCTCATCTTTTGTACCAAGTGTAGGTCCCTGAGGGTAGTTATGCCCTTACCATGACTTAGGCATATGCACCACCAGAATACTTGCTCCCTGACCCCCAGATTCCTTTGAAAAGAGCCCACAGGAGCTCTGCTGTATGTGACAGTACCCAAAAAGAACTCTGAGTCTGCCTTTTGTTTTTTGACAGAATTAGCAGCATAGGATGAATAGGCATGCTTATCTGATTCAACTCAAATATAAATTTCATTTCAGCTAAAAACAACAAATATATGTCAGTCAACAGCAGCATTTGAATTCAGATCCTCCTAAATTTTCAAGTCCACTATGCGTACTAAGCATATAACAGTGGAAATATGAAAACTCCCCCAACAACTGGATGAGTTAATAGCATTCCACTATTAAGTAAAAGGAAAACCTCTGTTAACCCTAAGATTTTAATTGTCTCATTGAAATATTCACTATTTAGAAATCAATAGGATATTAAATAAAAAGGGCTTAAATATTGACAAGTTTCTAAGAGTTTTGTGTATGCATAGCAAACACTCAAAATCTGACCACATTCAGAAAGAATAAAAAATTACTAATGGGGGCAAAGGGGGAGGAAGCAGGAAATGTCTTGTAAGAAGGTAGGATTTGATCTGAGTCTTTTTTGAAAAAATTAATCTTTTATTTATTTATTTTTAGTTTTCAACATTCATTTCCACAAGATTTTTAGTTACAATTTTTCTCCCTGTCTTTCCTCTACCCCCCATCCCAAGATAGCAAGCCTACTGAATGCCCTTTCCCCCAGTCTGCTTTTTCTTATATCCTCCCCCTTCCCTCCCCCTAATGTTCTGTAGGACAAGATGGATTTCTATACCCCAAGTGTCAGTATATCTTATTTCCCAGTTGCATATAAAAAACAATTTTTAAAAATAATTTTTTGGGGGGCTCATCCAGGATTTGAACCCCAAAACATGTTTTAAACATTTGTTTTTAAAACTTTGATTTCCAGATTATTTCCCTTCTTCCCTTCTCACCCACTCCCACTGAGAAGACAAGCAATTTAATAGAGGTTGTACATATGTAGTTATGCAAAACGATTGTGAAAGACTCACTATATTTCCTTCCATCCTATCCCACCCCTCACTTATTCTATTTTCTCCTTTGACTCTGTCCCTTTTCAAAAGTGTTTGCTTTTAACTACCCTCTCCCCCAATCCACCCTCCCTTCTATCATTCTCCCTCTTATCCCCTTCCCCTCTACTTTCCTGTAGATACTCAATTGAGTGTGTATGTTATTCCCTCCTTAAGCCAAATTCAGTGAGAGTAAGGTTGACCCATTCCCTTTCACCTTCCTGCTCTTCCCCTCCATTGTAACACTTTTTTTCTTGCCTCTTTTATATGGGATAATTTACCCTATTTCTATCTCTCCCGCCTCTTAATTTTATTTTTTAGATATCATCCCTTCCTATTCAACTGATCCTATGCCCTTTGGTTATGTATACATGTACACACATATATACACACTCACATATGTATTTATACACACATAAATCCTCCTATACATACACATATGTATGTAAACATATATATAGATATAGATATATATTCCCTTCAACTATCCTCATACTGAGAAAAGTCTCTTGAGTTACAATTATAATTTTTCCATGCAGGAATATAAATAGTTCAACTATGATAAGTTCCTTCTGATTTCTTTTTCCTGTTTACCTTCTCATGCTTCTTTTGATTCTTGTATTTCAAAGTCAAATTTTTTTGTTCAGTTCTGTTTTTTTTCAACAAGAATACTTGAAAATCTTCTATTTCATTGAATGACCATATTTTCCCTTGAAGCATTATACTCAGTTTTGCTGGGTAGGTGATTCTAGGTTTTAATCTTAGCTCCTTTGACCTCTGGAATATCATATTCCAAGCCCTCTGATTCCTTAATGTAGAAGCTACTAGGTCTTATATTATCCTGATTGTGTTTTCACAATACTCAAATTGTTTCTTCCTGGCTGCTTGTATTATTTTCTCTTTGACCTGGGAACTCTTGAATTTGGCTGTAATATTCCTAGGAGATTTCTTTTTGGGATCTTTTTCAAGATGTGATTTGTAAATTTTTTCAATTTCTATTTTGCCCTCTGGTTCTAGAATATCAGGGCAGTTTTCCTTGAGAATTTCTTGAAGGATGATTTCTAGGCTTGTTTTCTTATCGTGGCTTTCAGGTAGTCCAGTACTTTTTAAATGATCTCTCCTGGATCTATTTTCCAGGTCAGTGGTTTTTTCCAATGAGATATTTCACATTGCCTTCTATTTTTTCATGTGTTTGGATCTGTTTTATAGTATCTTGATTTCTCATAAAGTCATTAGCTTCCATTTGCTCCAATCTAATTTTGAAGGAATTATTATCTTCAGTGAGTTTTTGAAATTCCTTTTCCGTCTGGCAAATTTGTATTTTTAAAAGGCATTCTTCTCCTCATTGGCTTTTTGGGCCTCTTTTGCCATTTGAGTTAGTCTATTTTTTAAGGTGTTATTTTCTTCAGTATTTTTGGGGTCTCCTTTAGCAGGCTGTTGACTCACTTTTCATGATTTTCTTGCATCATTCTCATTTCTCTTCCCAATTTTTCCTCCACTTCTCTTACTTGATTTTCAAAATCCTTCTTGAGCCCTCCATGGCCTGTAACCAGTTCATATTTTTCTTGGAAGCTTTTGATGCAGGAGTTTTGACTTTTCTGTCTTCTTCTGGTTCCATGTTTTGATCCTTTTTGTCCCCCAAAAAGGATTCTATGCATTAATAAGGAAGACTGAGAAAGGTTTCTTGTAGAAGGTGGGTTTTTAGTTGAAACTTGAAGGAAAAAACAAGCCATGAAAAAACAAGCAGAGATGAGAAAGGAGAGAATTCCAGGCATTGGGGACAGCCAGTGAAAAAAGTAGGGAGATGGAATGTCCATGTGAGGAATAGCAAGGAGGTCAGTGCAATGGGAATGTAAATTTTAAAGATCTTCCCTGCCCCTAGGTTAAAGTGCACCTGGAGCCTGGGGTGGGAGGCTTGTTTTCAGTAGATATTTTTTGATTGGCCAGTGGGTCAATCAGGTTGTTACATTCTCTGAGCCAGGAGAAGGCTATATAAGCCCTAATGTGTAGCTTTGTTTTGGGCTCACTTTGAGAAGTGTTCTGTGATTTGATCAGATGAAACTCTGGGAAGTCGTTGTCCAGAGCCCCCTGGCTTTGAAAAACCCAGATGTTGATTTGGTATGGATGTAATGGTTGGACAGTTTGGAAATCTGTCTACTTGATCTGTTTCTCTGTCTTGATAATTCTGTCTGTATACTCTGAAGTTCGGGGTGCTGACCTTTTTCCCCTGAACTAGGTAAGTGATACATATTTGACTGATTAAAGTAAGCTTGTTAACCCATTTTGAGTTGCTTTCCTCTAACAAAGCAGATCCAAGAACCTGTGTTGGCAGCCACCCTGGGGATGTTTGGGGTGCTTGCTGCTGCAGCACTTGATTATAGAGTGTGTCAGGTATAAAGAAGACTGGAAGGAGAGAAGGGGCCAGGTTATGAAATGCACTTGCTCTGCTTGCTCATCTTGCCAGCCAATTACTTGACTTTTGAGCTCTTTGCCATGGTAGAACTCTGCTTCCAGAGTGAAGAGAGCTGTGTCCCAAATTGCTGGGGTTTTCACAGTTGCCAGAGCTATGAGGAGGGCACCCTCTCCACAGCCACCCCAACCTCTGGCACACTGACGTTTCTCACTCCAGGACCACCACCCAAGACTGCAACCCAGATCCAAGCAGGTCAAAGCAAGAGTGATTACCCTCTGAACGGTCACTTGGTCCCCCTGTGATCTGCAGGCCAGGAGCTCTGGAGGCAGCCATGTGGCAGCAGCTGCAGCTGCTGCACCTCCACCACCTCGCACCCCAGGGAGCAGTGGCTGGACCACACTCTTCTGTCATCCAGTTCCAACAGAGTTCCCTACTGACCTTTTACTTTCTCTTTGGAGTTTACTGGTTGAGAAGTCTGGAAACCGCCACAGCTGCTGGTGATTCACTTGCCTGAAATCTGCTCTGTTTGTGCTGCTGGTCAGGGCCACCCACGTGGGATTGCTCAGCACCCAGCCTGGTGCAATGGATCCTTCCTGTCAGCCTGCCAGGCTGCCTTCAGTGGGAGATTTGTTTCTCTCTGTTACTTTGTGGGTTCTGTAGCTCTAAAATTTGTTTAGAGTCATATTTTACAGGTATTGGAGGTGGTTGGTGCGGGAGCTTAAGCAAGTTCCTGCTTTTACTCCTCCATCTTGGCTCTGCCCCCTGATCTGAATGTTGAAGAAGACAAGGAAGCCAGGAGGCATAGGTGAAGAGGGACCTGGGGTAAAGCCAATGCAAATAAATGGATTCTGGAAATTGAACATAAAGATCACCAAGAAGGTTAATATCACCAGATTTTAGAGGGGAGGAAAGTGAGGGAAGACAGGAAAGGTAGGAACGGGCTAGGTTGTGAAGAACTTCAAAAGTCAAATATTTGATCTTGGAGGTAATAAGATGTATATGAGAAATGTTGTGAAACTACACAGACAGCAAAAGAATAATTTTGTAAGTGTGAGTCAGGAGTCAAGAATGAAATCAGACTATATAAAATCAAGTTGAGCATTTTTTTAAGTGCCTACAGTATACCAGACACTGTACTAAGCACTGAGATACAAAGAAAGACAAAAAACCATTCCTGTCCTCAAGGAGCTCAAAATCTAATTAAGGCAACAACATGCAACCAACTATGGACAAGCAAGATAGGTGCAGAATAAATTGGGGTTGGGTGGTATGGGAGGGAATGCACTAATAAGGAAGACTGAGAAAGGTTTCTTGTAGAAGGTGAGTTTTTAGTTGAAACTTGAAGGAAGAAGCAAGCCAGGAGGCAGAGATGAGAAAGGAAAGAATTCCAGGCATTGGGGACAGCCAGTGAAAATACCCAGAGTAGGGAGATGGAATGTCCATGTGAGGAATAGCAAGAAGGTCAGTGGCACTGGATTATAGAGTGTATGTCAGGTATAAAGAAGACTGGAAAGAGAGAAGGGGCCAGGTTATGAAAGGCTTTATTAAAAAGATTTTATGTTTGACCTTGAAGGGAGTAGGGAGCCACTGGGATTTATTAAATGGGGTTGTTGGGAGGGGCTAGAGTGTGTTTGTGTGTGTGTGTGTGTGTGTGAGAGAGAGAGAGAGAGAGAGAGAGAGAGAGAGAGAGAGAGAGAGAGAGAGAGAGAGAGAGAGAGATTTGCACTTAATGAAACTTTCATAGCTGAGCACAGGATGGGCTGGAATGGGGAAGGACTTGAAGTAGGGGGACCAGCCAGCAGACTATTGAAATAGACTAGGATGAAGTAATGAGGGTCTTGTGTCAGTATCAGAGGAGAAAAAGGGAAATATATATGAGAGATATTGAGAAGGTGGAAATGACAGATATGGCAACTAATTGGATATGAAGGGTGGGGTGAGTGAGTAGTAGAAGATGACATCTAGATTGTGAACCTGGGTGACTGGGAGAATGATAGTTCCCTTGATAGTACTAGGGAATTTAGGGAAAAAGGAGGATTTTTTTTTTGAGGGGGAGTGAGGTAGGGAATTATAATGAGTTCAGTTTTGGAATTTAAGATGTTTAAGGGATATTCAGTTTGAGACGACCATTGGAAATACAAGACTGTAGGTTAGGAGAGAGGCTGGATAAATAGAACCACCCGCACAGAGATAATTGAATACATTGTAGGAATCTGATGAGATCACCAGACAAAATCATAGAGGAAGAAGAGAAGAGAACTCAGGATAGAGCCTAGGGGACACCCAAGATTATTAGATGAAGATCCAGGAAAGAAGACCAAGAGGGAGCCATCAGACAAATAGGAGGAGAAGAGCAGGGTCATAAAAACTGAGAGAAAAGAGTATGCAGGAGGTTTTTAACAGTCTTAAGGCCTGCAGAAAAGTCAAAAAGGATGAGGATTGAGAGAGAGCCATTAGATTTGGCAATTAAGAGATAATCGATGACTTTGGAGAGAGAGATTTTCATTGAATAATAAGAATTCATAATACAAATATGTATATCACACACAGTACATACATTCAAGCAGTAGGTAGGGATGGACAATCAAAAAAACAAAAAACAAAACTGCAGACTACTGATTTAGAGCAAAGTCTCACCCAATCTAGATGTATCTTCCATGGTCTCTCTGACAGGTGATTATATAATCTCTGATCAAATACTTTTAGTGATCTAGAAAGTTCAGCACCTCACAAAGCAGCCCAGTTTCATATTTGAATAGCTCAATTGTTAGGAAGTACTTCCATATATTGTTCCTTATTCTGCTTTTAAATTCAGCTAAATTAATCCTTCATTAAGTGACTGAATAATACAAGCATCCATGCTAAGTGATGGAGTTTTGAAATATTTCTTCTAGACGTAGCACCAAGCTCTTTCAAGAAGTGATTTGAGGTGGGGGCAGGGGAAGGAGAGGTGCTGGTACAGCCAAATGGCAGAGTAACAGGAAGAAATATAGCTGACCTTTTCCCTCAAACTCCTCCAAACATTTCTAGAAAACTTATCAATGCTATTGGGGAAAACCAAAACCAAACCAAAAAAAAAAACCACAACCCAGTCATTTGTTCATTCCAGGTTGGCAAAGGGAGCCAGATAGGTTTGTGGACACTGTGCTAGCTAGGAAGGTTCTACGGAGAGCACTCTGATGCCCAGGGACTTTGTCCAAGGGCAAAATGAGGTTCCAAACCCATACCAGGGCAATGAGAGCTCATGCAGGGTGTAAGAATAGTACTAATGAGCATCTGTTGCTCATTACCCAATTATGGGTCATAGTCTCAGAGCATATTGAGGGAGAGACCTAGGCCCAGGGCTGAGGAGCAGTTGAAGGTTCTAGCAAGGAGCAAGCAACAATTTTGGGTCTTGAATTCCAGGATCAAAATGGGTTCTCAGTTCTATCTTCTATCCAATCTGAAGTCTACAGAGAAGTAAGCAAGGCAGGAATCCCAGACCACAGTGAAACCTACAGTTCTGTCACACAGAATCAGAAGAGCTTTCCAGCTGGCTAATTGTGGTTGAGTCCAATAGTTGTCTACTGCTGATTAGACCCACTCCCAGGTAAGGAACTTACAGACCTCAGACTCAGACTTTTTCCTGGACCAGGAGTGTTGAAAGTTTGCAAATCCTCAGCCTAAACTAGCATGAGAACTTGGAATAAAGCAGCTCTGAATAATTCCAGAAAGTATCAGTATCACCATCTGAATCTTTCCCATCAGAAGTGTGTAGAACCTGACCCTACTATAAAGTCCAAAGCAAGAAAGTTGGACCAATAGGTGGAATATCCTATAGTTCTACGTATTAGTTCTAGTCTTTCCCCTTTGAACTTTGTAAAAATAAACCTAGTCAGTCTTTGAAGATAGACATTATACTAGTTTTAGTATTCTGCTTTTTCCTGTTTCATGCTGATCTGGCTCAGTTTAAGGTATTTGTCATGTGACATTGTTCCCAGACCCTTCACCATCCTAGTCATTTTCTTAAAGTGTGTAAAGGATCATACACTATGTCCAGGTGGGATTTATACCAACATTGCAGGTCTGATTCAATATTAGGAAAACTATCGGCATAATAGACCATATCAATAACAAAACCAACAGAAATCAGATGATTATCTTAATAGAGGTAGAAAAAGCTTTTTTTTTTTAAGCAATTGGGCTTAAGTAACTTGCTCACGGTTACACGGTCAGGTGTTTCTGGGTGGGTGCTAAGTGTCTGAGCCCGGATTTGATCCTAGGTCATCCTGACTCTGGGGCCGGTGCTCTTACTGTTCTACCTAGCCGCCCTGGTAGATAAAGCTTTTGACAAAATTCAGCACCCATTGCTATTAAAAACATCAGAGAGC
This sequence comes from Petaurus breviceps papuanus, assembly GCF_028583685.1. Taxonomy (NCBI): domain Eukaryota; kingdom Metazoa; phylum Chordata; class Mammalia; order Diprotodontia; family Petauridae; genus Petaurus; species Petaurus breviceps. The sequence goes on from NW_027187251.1 coordinate 2,136,851, forward strand.
ACAGGAATAAATGGAGCTTCCCTTAAAATGAATAAAACCATCAGCAAGCATTATCCATAATGGGGATAAAGAAGCCTTCCCAATAAGATCAGGGGTGAAGCAAGAATTCCCTTTATAACCAATATTATCAATACTGTCCTAAAAATGTTAGCTATAGCAATAAGAGAAGAAAAAGAAATTGAAGGAATTAGAATAAGCAATGAGGAAACAAAATTTTCATTCTTTGTAGATGATATGATGGTATACTTAGAGAATCAACTAAAACCTAGTTGAAATAATTAAAAACTTTAGCAAAATTTCAGGATATAAAATAAGCCCACATAAATCATCAGCACTTCTATATATTACCAACAAAGTCCAGCAGCAAGAAATAGAAAGAAAAACTGTAAGACAATATAGATAACTGTAGACAATATGTAGATAACTATATGACAGTATAAAACACTTAGGAGTTTATCTGCCAAGACAAACCCAAGAATTATATGAACACAATAACAAAACACATTTCACACAAATAAAGTTGCATCTGAATAATTAGAAAAATATTAATTGCTCATAATTAGGCTGAACCAATATGATAAAAATGACAATTCTACCTACATTAATTTACTTATTCAGTGCTGTACCAATCAAACTACCAAAAATATTTTATAGAGCTAGAAAACATAACAAAAAATTCACCTAAAGAATAAAAAGTCAAGAATGTCAAGGGAATTAATGGGAAAAAATGGGAAGAAATGTGGCCTAGCTGTACCATATCTCAGACCATTTTATAAAGTGATAATCATCAAAATGATTTGGTACTGGCTAAGAAATAGAATGGTGGATCAGTGGGATATATTAGTTTACTTGTCAGATCTATGGAGAAGGGAAGAAATTAGGACCAAACAAGAGATAGAGAGCCTTATGAAATGTAAAATGGATAATTTTGATATTAAATTTAAAAGATTTTGTACAAGGAAAGCCAATGCAGCCAAGATTAGAAGGAAAGCAGAAATCTGGGGGATTTTATTTTTCAGCCAGTGTCTCTGATAAAGACTTAATTTCTCAGGATGGCTAGGTGGCACAGTGAATAGAGCACTGGCCCTGGAGTCAGGAGGACCTGAGTTCAAATGCAACCTCAGACACTTAACACTTACTAGCCGTGTGACCTTGGGCAAGTCACTTAACCCCAGTTGCCTTGCCCTCACCCCTCCAAAAAAAAAAGACTTCATTTCTCAAATATACAGAGAACTGAGTCAAATTCATAAGAATACAAATCATTTCCCAATTGATAAATGGTCAAAGGATATGAATAGACAGTTTTCAGATGGAGAAATCCAAGATATCTATGTTATATAAAAATGCTCTAAATCACTGTTGATTAGAGAAATGCAAATTAAAACAAGGCTGAGGTACCACCTCACACCTATCAAATTGTCTAATATGACAGAAAAGGAAAATGACAGATGTTGAAGATCATGTAGGAAAATTGGGACACTAATGCATTGTTGATGGCGTTGTGAACTAATCTAGTCATTTTAGAGAACAATTTAAAACTGTGCCCAAAGGGCTATAAGACTATATATTCTATTTGATTTAGCAATACTACTACTAGGTCTGCATCCCCAAGAGATTTTTTTTTAAGGAAAAGGATATATTTGTGCAAAAATATTTATAGCTGCTTTTTTTTGTGGTGGAAAAGAATTGGGAATTGAAGGGATGCCCATCAATTGGGGAATCCCTCAGCAAGTTGTGGCATAAGATTGTAATGGAATACTATTGTGCTACAAGAAATGACAAGCAGGATAATTTCAGAAAAACCTGGAAAGACTTAAACAAACTCATGCAATGTGAAGTGAGCAAAATAAAAAGAACATTGCATAGCGTAAAAACAATATTGTATGATAATCAGCTGTGAATGACTTAGTTATTCTCAGCAATACAAAGATCCAAGACAATTCCAAAGGACTTATGATGAAAAATTCTATCCACCTCCAGAGGAAGAACTAATGGAATCTGAATGCAGACTGAAGCATATTGTTTTTCACTTTCTATATTTTTTCATGGGTTATTTTGGTCTATATCTTCTTTCACAACATGAGTAGTATGGAAATATATTTTACATGATTATGCATGTATATCTATATCTATATCTATCTATCTATCTATCTATCTATCTATCTATCTATCTATCTATCTATCTATCTATCGATCTATCTATATTTTTGCCATGTCAGGGATGAAGGGAGGGAGAGGATTTTGAACTCAAAAATTTTTTAAATGAAAAAAATTGTTTTTACATGTAATTGGGAAAAATAAAATATTACAAAAGGAAAATAATAAAAGATTTCATTTAATGGAGCAAAAAAAAAAATGAAAGTGTGTGAATGACTCTCTCAAAATCACCTAGAACTAAACACAAGACTCTCAGTATGGTTTGAAAGTATGGTGGAAATGTTAATTCCCCATGTTTTATCTAAGACAGTTATACTCTATACACTCTCTTCTTTGGTGAGCTCATCTACTCTAATGGGATTCAGTCACCTCCATACTGATGACTCCCAAATCGATGTAGCCAACCTATTTCTCTTTAGCTTAAGTCTAGACCTACATTTCTAACTACCCGCTGAACATCACAGCCTAGATGTCAATCCATCACAAAAGTTTTCTTTTGATGGCGCTACTGTTTTCCCCTTCAGGCTAAAACAC